>NW_015164779.1:73417-90876 GCF_001447785.1 Gekko japonicus
GAGAGAACAGCTCTGAGAGAACTGTGACTCACCCAAGCAGCTGCATGGGGAGGAGTGGGGAATCAAACCTGGTTCTCCCAGATTAGAGTCCGCACACTTAACCACTACACCAAACTGGCTCTCAGAGTACGGTTGCCAGCTCAGGGTTGGGAAACACCTGGAGATTCTGGGGGGTGGAGCCTGGGGAGGGCGGGGCTTGGGGAGGGGAGGGACCTCAGCAGGGTATGTTGCCATAGAGTCCACCCTCCAAAGCAGCCGTTTTCTCCAGGGAAACTGATCTGGGTCATCGGGAGATCAACTGTCATGGCGGGAGGGATCCATGCCCCACCTGGAGGTTGGCAACCTGCAGAGGCAGACTTCCGACCGGCCTGCTTCCACAATTCCTTTCTAGGCCCCTCCCCGCCTTCTTACTTTGCGATCTGACCCTGGTTATTGTGGGTCGGATTGGAGCAGAAGAGGGTGCAGGACTTCCGTACCGCCGCCAGGAACGCGGTGGCGGAATCGGCCCTCACGTCGTCGATCTTCCGGGCCTCGTGGCTCTTCCGCTTCAGGTGCCACTGGTGGTCCTCGAAGCACCGCGTGCAGAGGAACACCTCGCATTCGGAGCACCAGAACTCCGCTTCCCCTTTGCAACGGGAGCACACCAAGCCCTCGCCGGCCACTATCTTCCGGTAGGTGTTCAGGTTGGCCTGCAGGTGGGTGAAGAGGAGGTTGTCCTGGGAGACGGGGACAGCAACCTGGCAGACCGGACAGTGGCCGACGGGCTTGGATTCCTGGATGCATTCAGAGCAGAGGGTGTGAAGGCAGGCGAGGAGTTTGGGGTTCTGGGCCTCTCTCTGGCACTTCCCACACAACAGGAACCGGAATTCTTCCTCCATTCCCTAAAGAAAAGTGAGGAAGAGGGTTAGCGACTTTCCTGGGACAAACTAGGACCCGATGCTACGTGGCGGAAAGTTTTCCATCTTTTGTTTTGGAATGCTATATTTTTTCCCACGGAAGAGTGCTCCGCCTCACATGTGTAACTGCAGCAGTGGCGGAAAGCGTCCTGTTGCGTCACAGCCGACTTAAGGCAACCCCGTTGGGTTTTCAAGGCAAGAGATGTGCAGAGTGTTGGAAGTACGTGTGTTAAAAGGGAAAGGTTCCCTTGCTCGAAAGCCAGTCGAATCCGACTCTAGGGTTGCGGTCAATGCTCCCTCTAAGCTGTGGAGTCTTGTGAGCCAAAATTCTACTTTGTGAGCTGCTGGCATTAAAGTGGTGAGCAAGCCATTTGGCGACTGCATAAATTAGTTTGCTCTGGAGTCCTCCTTCCTGAGCAAAGACAAAAATGGGTGAGCCGGAGGCTAAAAAACTGTGAAATATGAAATTCTCCCCACAAACATGAATTATCACAGATGGTTGTTCTTATAACGCATCGCTCACTCTAAGAATCTGGACAGTTGAATAAGTCTACATCTACTGAACAGTCAATAACACTAATCAATGGTGCAAACGTCCAGAAGAGACATTAGATAAAATGTTGAGTAAAGTATAGTAAATAAGATCATTTAGATTTTAACCAGGGTTCCTTAAAGTTCATAGTTTAACCACTATACATTCATTTACTGTATACCCCTTGGATGCTTTTGAGTTTGTGTTGTTTCTTTCTCTGCATTTGAATGTACTTTTAAGTAGAGGGAACCCTGGTTGCGGTGCTCATCTCCGTTTCAAAGCCGAAGAACCAGCGCTGTTCGAAGACGTTTCCGTGGTCATGTGGCCGGCATGACTAAACACCGAGGCGCACGGAACGCTGTTCCCTTCCCACCGAAGCGGTACCTATTTATCTACTTGCAATTTCTTGCTTTCGAACGGCTAGGTTGGCAGGAGCTGGAAGTAGAGACGGGAGCTCACTCCGTCATGCGGCACACTCGGGTCTCGAACTGCTGAACTACCGACCTTCCACAGCCTGCAGTTCAGTGTCTTAACCACTTGAGCCACCGCAGCGTAACGTGTGTTACAAGGTCTAAAATTCAGTCATTATAGGGTTAATGTGTGTTTACCTTGTGTACTATGCTTTAGACTGGCAGAGAACCAATGGGAAGGAAGTCGGAGAAACTGAAGCCTATTTACTAACAATCATTGGTTAATGCATTCCAGTGATTTCTTTCTAGGGATCAAGAAGGAAGAAGCATCCCCATTATTGTAGACCGGTGTGGTCAAAGTGTAAAGGTGTAGTCTTAGGCGTCTCTGTTGTTTTGTGGATTACCTGTGAACCCTTCCCTTAGAAATAAAAAGGTTTTTACATAGAAGAAAATGCCTCCTCTCCAGGGAAGCAAAGATCCATTGCAATCCCTGAATATCTAACTACTTTGCCAATTTTTCCAACACAGAGGAGGCTTGCCGTTGCCTGCCTCTGCGTAGCGACCCTGGACTTCCTTAGTGGTCTCCTGGTCCAACTACAAACCAGGGCCAATCCTGCTTAGCTTCCGAGATCTGATGAAATCAGGCCAGTCTGGGCCATCCAGGTCGGGGCACATGTAACTATAGCATCTGTATCTACAGTTGTTGGTGCTGCGGTGGCTCAAGTGGTTAAGACGCTGAACTGGAGGCTGTGGAAGGACTGTAGTTCAGCAGTTCGAGACCCGAGTGTGCCGCGTGACGGAGGGAGCTCCCGTCTCTAGTTCCAGCTCCTGCCAACCTAGCAGTTCGAAAGCAAGAAATTGCAAGTAGATAAATAGGTACCACTTCGGTGGGAAGGTGACAGTGTTCCGTGCGCCTTGGTGTTTAGTCATGCCGGCCACATGACCACGGAAACGTCTTTGGACAACGCTGGCTCTTCGGCTTTGAAACGGAGATGAGCACCGCAACCCTAGAGTCGGATTCGACTGGCTTTCGAGCAAGGGAACCTTTACCTTTATCTACAGTTGTTATGCCGCAACTCAATCATGTTAGGTGGGAGACAGAGCATTGAGAAACCTCATCTACAGCTTCTATAGAAATGTACGATCCTAAATGGCTTGGGCCAGGCACCTGAAGGACAGTCTCCTCCCATACTATCTAACTTGCCAGTTAAGATCTATCTCATCCGCTCTGCTCATCGGCTCTCCGTGCCCCTGCCTTCAGAGTTGAGGCAAGTGGCAACTAGAGACAGGGCCTTTTCTGTGTTGGCACCTCGTTTCTGGACACGTTCAACGCAGAAACATCCCAGTCATGCTTCCTGCAGGAATTTCAATCCGTGGAGCACCTAGAAGAGCCAGTTTGGTGTAGTGGTTAAGAGCGTGAAGCGTAACCTGGGAGAACCAGGTTTGATCCCCCATGACCCTGGGTCAGTCACAAGTTCTCTCAGAGCTGTTCTCTCAAGGGCAGTCCTCGAAAGAGCTCTCTCAGCCCCACCTGCCTCACAGGGTGTCTGTCGTGGGGAGGGGAAGGGAAAGGAGATTGTAAGCCGCTCTGAGACTCCGAGTGAAGGGCGGGGTATAAATCCAATCTCTGCTTCTTTTTCTTTTAGAAGGCAAACTCAGGGCCAAACTCAGTGGTGAACCAAAGAACTCCCCCCCCCCCCAGCAAGAGCTTTTCACTCGGACAACTTCTAGTTCAAAGTGGGCTGCTTAGTTCTGTTGGAGTGAGCGACTCGGCATGCCTGGACATCGGAGGGGGGGGAATCTATATCACTCAAGGGTGTAAGGAGCTGCGGTGGCTCAAGTGGTTCAGGCGCTGAACTGCAGGCTGTGGAAGGTCGGTCGTTCAGCAGTTCGAGACCTGAGTGTGCCGCATGACGGAGTGAGCTCCCATCTCTAGTTCCAGCTCCTGCCAACCTAGCAGTTCGAAAGCAAGAAATTGCAAGTAGATAAATAGGGACCCCTTCGGTGGGAAGGGAACAGCGTTCCGTGCACCTTGGTGTTTAGTCATGCCGGCCACATGACCGCGGAAACGTCTTCGGACAGCGTTGGCTCTTCGGCTTTCAAACGGAGATGAGCACCGCAACCCTAGAGTCGGACTCGACTGGCTTTCGAGCAAGGGAACCTTTACACTTTAAGGGTGTACAGGTGTTCTCTCCTTGAATGGGGTGCCTCTCTTTGTCTTAACCTGGGAGCTGCCCTCTGACCCCTCCTCCCTCCCTCCCTCCCTCCCTGCACTTTGTCCTCTCATTCCCCTCACATGGCCTTTCATGGAGATGTCTCTATGGGTCTTTCCCGTAGAGGCAATGCCCTAATAACTCACACATACATGATGCTCGAGAAAGCGGCATTTGTGACAGGGAAAGCACTCAGGCTTCTACCTCTCTTCTTTTGACTGCCGCCTGAATGTGAACTGGATCTGCATGAATAAACGTAAGGTTTTACCTTTTTTGCAATATCCTTCTTGGGAGATCTATTTACTGCACTCAGCCTCCCGCCTCTATGACTCGGCAGAACGATGCTGGATTAAACAAATATCCCAATTAGTCCAGCCCAAGCAAATGTTGGACTGGCGTGTTCAGGAATTGGTGGCAATGATCCCAGGCTCAACGCAACAGGGAGTTCTGCAAGAGCAAAGTCCCAGGGAAGAGTTTGCAGGTCATCTGCCTCTCCTCGACATCAGACCAGGTTGCAAAGTTTGAAAGCAAACAGGGAAGTTGTCTCCCGAAGAAGAAGAAGAAATTGGATTTATACCTCGCCCTTCCTACCTCTCAGAGCGGCTTACAGTCTCCTTTCCCTTCCCCTCCCCACAACAGACACCCTGTGAGGTAAAAGAAGAAGAAGAGATTGGATTTATACCCTGCCCTTCACTACCCAAAGGAGTCTCAGAGCGGCTCACAAACTCCTTTCCCTTCCCCTCCCCACAACAGACACCCTGTGAGGTAAAAGAAGAAGAAGAGATTGGACTTATACCCTGCCCTTCACTACTCAATGGTTTCTCAGAGCGTCTTACAGACTCCTTTCGCTTCACCTCCCCACAACAGATACCCTGTGAGGAATGTGAGACTGAGAGAGCTCTTTCGAGGACTCCCCTTGAGAGAGAACAGCTCTGAGAGAACTTGTGACTGACCCAAGGGCACACCAGCAGCTGTATGTGGGGGGGGGAGGAGTGGGGAATCAAACCCAGTCCTCCCAGATTATAGAGTCCGTGCTCTTAACCACGACACCAAACTGGCTCTCAAATTCGTTTTCAACATGCGTGACGCAGTGGTGTGGGCAGGGCTATTTTTGGGCAGGAACGCACAGGAACGGAGTTCCGGCTGGCTCTTGAGTTGGCCACGCCCAGCAGGAACTCATTAGCATAATAGGCCACACCCAACAGCAGAAACTCACCAGGAGTGTGTGGCCTAACATGCAAAGAAGTTCCTGCTACAAAAAAAGGCCCTGGGTTTTGACAACAAACAAGGTAAACAGAATAAGAAGCAAAAGGTTGGTGTGACTGGATGACCACACTTCTGGTAACATGGGGGTGCGGCCTAATATGCTAATGATTGGTGCTGTTAGGGGTGTGGCCTAATATGCTAATGAGTTCCTGCTGGGCTTTTTCTACAAAAAAAGCCCTGGGTGTGGGGGGTGGGTTTTTAAAAATGTCCATTATTTCATCAACAGCAGAACCAAAGTAAAGGAATGAAAAACCACAAAGCGGTTATAAAAATTACTAAAGAGCAAGAGTCCAGTAGCACCTTAAAGACTAACAAAATAAGTGAATAGGTAGGAGCTTTCATGAGCAGTGACTCACGAAAGACCCTAGCCTGCCACAAATTTTGTTGGTCTTCGAAGTGCTCCTGGACTCTTGCTGTTTTCTATGGCTACAGACAGACTAACGCCGCTACCCATGAAAGCCCTGCCACAGATTTTGTGAGTCTTTAAGGTTCTCCTGGACTCTTGCCCTTTTCTACTGCTAGAATGTGAGTCCATCTGTCCTTATATCTTGGAGAGTGGGATGATTTCATATATATGGACGGATGGACTCCCATTCAAGCTGTATCTGAAGAAGTGAGCCGTGACTCACGAAAGCTCCTCCCCCTACCATGAACTGTGTGAGTCTTTAAGGTGCTCCTGGGACTCTGGCTCTTTTCTACTGCTAGAATGTGAGTCCATCTGTAGTTATATCTTGGAGAGTGGGATGATTTCATATATAAGGACAGATGGACTCCCATTCTCGCTGCATCTGAAGAAGTGAGCCGTGACTCACAAGAGCTCCTCCCCCTACCATGAACTGTGTGAGTCCTTAAGGTGCTCCTGGACTCTTGCTCTTTTCTACTGCTAGAATGTGAGTCCATCTGTCCTTGTATCTCAGAGAGGGGAGTGATTTCAGACAGATGGACTCCCATTCTCGCTGCATCTGAAGAAGCAAGCAGTGATTCACGAACGTTCCTCCCCTGCCACAGATTTTGGGAGTCTTTAAGGTGCTCCTGGACTCTTTGCTCTTTTCTACGGCTACAGACAAACTAACACGGCGACCCATCTTGATCTACAAAAAGTTACAAAACCCATACGGAACTCCATATACCATCAAAGTGAATCACGCACCTTCCTCTTTGCAAATACACAAGCCTCAAATTAACACAGATCTCCTTGATTTTTCACCATCCAGTTCTGTATATTTGGGGCTAAGCTCTGCCTTCAAAGTCTAGCAAAAGCAATCCTCTCCGCCAATATTAAACAGAGTGAAATTAACTAGATTTGCCTTGGGATTCCTGCCCCACGGTTCAACACCACCACCTGGAGGTCAGCAACTCAAATAAAGGGGATGGCCTGAGCTGTTTTGAAATTGCGTCATGATAAAATGGGCACAAAATCTAGGTCATAACATAGAATTAGCTCAGTGGTCGCAAATCTGGAAAAGGAAAACAATTACGAGAGCAACAACATATAAAGAAAACATCTACAAGATGTTCCACAGATGGTGGATATCCAGTCTAAAATGGACCCAAAATGTCCCAACACTCGTTTGGAAATGCCAAACTAAAACAGGGACTTTCTTTCATATGTGGTGGCAATGCGAAAAGGCAAAAAGGTTTTGGGTGGGGGTGCATGAAAGAATCCAAAAAACCTTAAAAATTCCTATATCCTTTATTCCAGAAATATTTCTGTTAAACATAATACCAGAGAAATGTGAAAAAAAATGATTTATATTTTATATTGCATGTGGTAACTGCTGCCAGACGTTTTAGAAGACAACAGAATTGCCATTGAAGAAAGATATTGTTAACAAAATACTTCAAGTAGCAGAAAATGATAAACCTTCATGACGTTGAAAGGACCGAGCATAAGAAATCTATGAAAATACCTGGGCCAAGTTCCACAGTTGGATTGGAAATGATGATAAATTGAAAACGGCGACTAATTAAAACCCGAGAAAAGATATGATTAAAAACGTTCTACCCTGCATGAAGGAGCTGTGGTGGCTCAAGTGGTTAAGACGCTGAACTGCAGGCTGTGGAAGGGCAGTAGTTCAGCAGTTCGAGACCCGGATGCCGCATGATGGAGTGAGCTCCCGTCTCTAGTTCCAACTCCTGCCAGCCTAGCAGTTCGAAAGCAAGAAATTGCAAGTAGATAGGTACCACTTCGGTGGGAAGGGAACAGCGTTCCGTGAGCCTTGTGTTTAGTCATGCCGGCCACATAACCACGGAAACGTCTTTGGACAGCGCTGGCTCTTCGGCTTTGAAACGGAGATGAGCACCGCAACCCTAGAGTCGGATTCGACTAGCTTTCGAGCAAGGGAACCTTTACCTTTACCTTTTTTACCCTGCATAAAAGAGAAGATGAACGGTATTGACAACACAAAATTCTTGGACAAGATATGAAACGTTCGCCCCAATTTTTTTTTTTATGTTTACTTTTTGTATGTCTATCTGTATATACTTAATAAAGAAATATTATTAAAGAAAAAATATGAAATCGCGGCTAACCTTTTCCCTCCCAGACTGAAACCGTTTATGACTAACTAAAAACCAAGAGCAGTAATCAAAGAAGAGTACATTAAATACCAGGATGGTGAATGTGCAACCTCTATTGAAGTAAGAATGGAGGCAGGCACACCTTTGGCAAGCAAGAGGCATCGCTCTAGAAAGAGCGGGAAACACGGACAAAACTCACGAATACCAGCGCGAAGGCACAGATGAACACATCATTTCTTGGGCATGCTGAAACAAGTACATTCGCAGACTTCCAGACGTTAATTCCATCCCCCAAAAAACTTTAAATGATATTACGGGAAGCGTCAAGCGACTAAGCTGTCCTGTCTTAAGACATTTACAAGCCTTTCAATAAAAAATATTTCCCAAGCTAAGCTCTGAAATTGTTTTCAATATAACATCTAAGCCATCAAAGCCCTGGAGTATTTGTCACTCTATTAACAGCTACTGGCTATGGCCAGGAACCTCCCACAACCGGAAAATTTCTTTGTTGGTGACCGCCATTTTAATATTTATGATGATGTTTTAAATTTGAATTATTATTTTTTTTGTATTTTAGATAAATGAAGTGTTGTTACCTGCCCTGAAGCGTATAGGAATTTTTTGGATTCTTTCGTGCATCGCCACCCAAAACTTTTTTGCCTTTTCGCATTGCCACCACATATGAAAGAAAGACCCTGTTTTAGTTTGGCATTTCCAAGTATTGGGACATTTTGGGTCCATTTTAGACAGGATATCCGTGGTGAGGTACCATCTGTGGAACATCTTGTAGATGTTTTCTTTATATGTTGTGAAGAAATAAAAATAAATAAATGAACGATTCGATGTTCTTATATATTTATTTGTTTCACTGTGTTTCCCCCTGGAATTGAATCCAAACAAATGGTGACCACATAAACCAAGCTTGTTATCCCTTTACACATCGATCTCCAATTTTGACACATTTATTTGTTTCACTGTGTTTTCCCCTGGAATTGAATCCAAACAAATGGCAACCACCGAAATCAAGCTGGTTATTCCTATTTGGTCCCTGTGACTGTTAAACATCTTTTATTATGATGTATGCTAATTTGCTGCTCACCCTCAGACTATATGTATGCACTGGCAACGTTCCATTTCACTGTACCTGAAGAAGCGTGCGTGCACACAAAAGCTTACACCTTGAAGAAAACTTTATTGATCTTAAAGGTGCCGCTGGACTCGAATTTTGTTCTGCTGCTCCAGAACGACACAGCTACCCACCTAAATCCATCTCCATGCTGGAATAATGTTGGTGGTCACTAGGTTGCCAACCTCCAGGCAGCACCTGGAGATCCCCCCGCTGTTACAATTGGTCTCCAGATCACCAAGTTCAGTTTCTCCTGGAGAAAATGACCGCTTTGGAGGATGGATTGTAGAGCATTGTACCCTACTGGGGTCCCTCCCCAAACCGCACCGTCCCCAAGGTCCACTCCACCCCTTCCCCCAAATCTCCATGTATTTCCTAACTCAGAGCTTGCAACCAATGCTCTCTCTAAGCCTGTGGAGTCTTGTGAACGAGAGATTTGGCTACTGCATAAATCGGTGGGCGCTGGAGCCCTCCTTCCTGAGCGAAGACAAAAATGTGTGAGCTGGAGGCTAAAGAACTGTGAGCTAGCTCACACTCACTCAGCTTAGCGGGAACACTGCTTGCAACCCGAGTTAAAAGCACCACCGGACTTCTGTTTTGCCGGAATAGCTTACCACAGCTGCCCGCCCACCCCCACCCCCTGGGAAAATCTGGCCACAGATCTCCCCAGAACTTTACTTGGATTGATACCCCCTTCTTCACTCGGGAGTCTCAGAGTAGTTTACAAACTCCTTTCCCTTCCCCACAACAGACACCCTGAGAGGTAGGCGGGGCTGAGAGAGCTCTTTCCAGAACTGCTCTTGAGAGAACAGCTCTGACAGAACTATGGCTTGCCCAAGGTCACCCAGCAGCTGCATGTGGAGGCGTGGGGAATCAAACCCGCTTCTCCCAGATTAGTGTCCGTGCTCCTAACCACTACACTACAATATTATTGAAATTATTATGGTGATTGGTTTATTTGATTGATATCCCGCCCTCCCCGCGGCTTGCATAAAATGTGACAAGTAAAACCAACAACGATCAATAGAAGCTCTAAAAACAAGCCTTAAAGCACCAGTATCCGTTTATACGGCGATGGCGAGGTAGTAATAGCAGCAGACATACTAAAAAGAAATACAGTCAGCCAATGCTCCCCCTAAGCTGTGGAGTTTTGTGAGCCAAAATCCTACTTTGTGAGCCACCCGGCATTAAAGGCCAGGGTCTAGCCTACCTGAGCCTTTCCCCACATGCTCCCCCAAGAGCACTACGGTCGGGGCCCCAAAATCTCTTGGGTCATCCCCAAGGACACCAAACTGGCTGCGACCAGGGCCAGGGCTTTTTCGGTGGCGGCCCCTACCTGGTGGAACGAGCTCCCGGGGGAGATCCGGGCCCTGCGGGACCTCATGCAGTTCCGCAGGGCCTGCAAGACGGAGCTCTTCCGCCAGGCCTTTGAGCAGGAGCCGCCGCCCCACTACCCCACCACCGTCGTGGTTCCTTAAAGGATGTACCGACGAGGGCCTGAGGAAGAACCTGGACGATGTAAAGAAGAGCTAACAAGCCGTCTCCATTGGACACAAATATCATGCAGTGCTGGATTTATGCATAAACTAAATAAGCTACAGCTTAGGGCCTCGCAATCTGCTGGGGCCTCAAATAAAAACACAATATAAAAATGATTTCAAATATTAAAAAGGCGTATATATTTTAAATTTTTCTGAGACCAACTGATGTAATTTAAAACAGTAGGGGGCCTCTGGGTGTTGTATAGCTTAGGGCCTCAGCAAGTCTAAATCCGGACCTGATATCATGGGAGTACCACCTGGAACCGTGTTGATTGCATCTTGGACGTATGAGATCAGTAATTGGATTGAGCACCCTTGTTTTAAGCGTTGGATGTTTTCATTATGTTTTATATGTTTTAACTATGGCACGGCTAATCACCTTGCCCTTGTTAGCCGCCCTGAGCCCATCGGGGAGGGCGGGATACAAATGTGAAAAACAAACGAATAAATAAATAAAGCTGTGAGCGAGCGATTTGGCGGCTGCATCAATTAGTTTGCTCTGGAGCCCTCCTTCCTGAGCTGAGACGAAAACGGGTGAGCCGGAGGCTTAAAAACTGTGAGCTGGCTCACACTAACGCAGCTCAGAGGGAACACACGGGTCAGCGGCTGTTATTGCACTTTAGGCTCTTGATGGTGGCATGTAGGACCCGGTTTTAGTTGCCGGACTGCGGCTCCTTAACGAAAAGCCCGGCGGCCTCCTACGACTTAACACGCGAAGGCACACCCATGTCTCGCCCCCGCCCCGTCTGAACGCTGCCCCAAGCTCTCTTAAAAGAATGGCAAATTACGCTGAACTGCAGGCTGTGGAAGGTCCTTACACTTTAGGCTCTTGATGGTGGCATTGAGCACCAGGTCTTAGTTGCCGGACGCGGCTCCTTAACGAAAAGCCCGAGGGTGCCGCATGACGGAGTGAGCTCCCGTCTCTAGTTCCAGCTCCTGCCAACCTAGCAGTTCGAAAGCAAGAAATTGCAAGTAGATAAATAGGTTCCCCTTCGGTGGGAAGGGAACAGCGTTCCGTGCGCCTCGGTGTTTAGCCATGCCGGCCACAGGACCACGGAAACGTCTTCGGACAGCGCTGGCTCTTCGGCTTGGAAACGGAGATGAGCACCGCAACCGTAGAGTCGGATTCGACTGGCTTTCGAGCAAGGGAACCTTTACCTTTACCTTTAGGAGGGGGGGAAAGATGAGCTCTCGGGGGTGGGGTGGATTACCTGCATGGCGAGCGGATTCCGTTAACGCCGCATCCCAGAAACGAATGTTTTCTTTCGAATGCAATTCCGGACGGCGGCGGGGAGGGGGAAACGACCGAAACTCGAGGGCAGCCGCTGCAGATCAGTTTCATTTTCTGCTGGTGACGACGGCAGGGGAGGGGAAGCGGCGGGAGGAGGGGCTTGCGAGGGATTTGCTCCAAGGGCCATCAGGAGGAGGAGGAGGAGTCGGCTATAGAGGGTGGTGCTCTGGTCTGCGCGTATCCCCGGGCGTGTTGGCTCGGGCGCAAAGGTCGTCTCCCCGCAGAAACCGAGCAGATGGCTTCCCTTGCGTTGCACCGTTTCAAGCTAGGCAGGGGCGGTTGCAAACAGCAGGCTTCGGTGACCCGCCCCCCTCCCTTTAAAAAAACAACCCTTGCAGGGAGAAAAGTAGGGTGTCAGGGCAAAAGGGGAGGGGCATGCTTGGCGGAGAAGAAGAAGGCCTCCCAGCTTTCAGGTCACTCCGGCGGCGATCGCTTTCAATGTGTAGGAAATGAGCTCATCGAAATTAGTTCGGCAGTTAGTATCTCCGCCCAAAAGCTGGCGACTGATTCCTGGTGGCCTAGCTGTCTGCGTGCAGGGAGTTTGTTTGGGAAAGGATTTCAGTCCCCGCCTGAAAGATGGTTTGGTATCTAACTGCTTCCTGATGTTCTAGTTTTCTCCAAGCGAGGAGCTGCTTTGGGGGTCTGTTTCAGTCTTAATGCCGAGCTAGGCTATTGGCTGCTTACTGATAGTCAAGCTTTCTCCCTGCAGGGAGTTTCTGGGCTTGAGGAACTATTTCCGTCTCAGCCCACAAGCTGGCCTATGTTGTTGGCTGCTGCCTGACAGTCTAGTTTTCTACATGCAGGGAGTTTGCTTGTGAAACTATTTCAGTCTCATCTCTAAAGCAGACCTAGGCTATTGACTGCTTCTTGATAGCCCAGTTGTCTACATGCAAGGAGTTTGCTTGTGAGACTATTTCAGTCCCATCTCTAAAGCTGACCTAGGCTATTGACTGCTTCTTGATAGTCCAGTTTTCTACATACAGGGAGTTTCTATCTTTGGGGAAGTATTTCAGTCTCAGCCTGAAAGCTGGCCTAGGCTGTTGACTACTTCCTGATATTCCAGTTTTCTATATTCAGGGAGTGTGTTTGTGAAACTATTTCAATATCCCCCTGAAAGCTAACCTAGGTTATTGACTGCTTCCTGATATTCCAGCTTTCTACATGCAGGGAGTTTGTTTCTTTGAGGAACTGTTTTATTCTCAGCCTGAAAGCTGACCTAGACTTTTGACTGCTTCCTGATAGTCCAGCTTTCTCCATGCAGTGAGTTTGTGGGACTATTTCCGTCTCACCCTGAAGGCTGAGTTAGGTGGCAACTTTTTCCTGATGTCTTAGTTTTCTCCATGCGGGGAGTTTGTTTGTGGAACTATTTCAGTCTTGGCCTGAAGGCTGTGCTAGGCTGCTATCTGCTTCCTAGTGCCCAAGGTCTCTACAACCAGGGACTGTCTTTGTCTGGAGAACTATTTCAGTTTCATCCCGTAGGCCGAGCTAGACTGCGTCTTGGTGTCCTAGTTTTCTACATGCAGGGATTTTGCTCGTTTAACTATTTCAATCTGGTCCTGAAGGTTGTGTTAGATTAGTGACGTCTTCCTGATGATCCAGTTTTCTACATGCAGAGAGCTGGTTTATTTATGGGACCATTCCAGTCTTGGCCTGAACAGCTAGGCCCATGACTGTTTCCTGATGTCCTAGTTTTCTCCATGCAGGGAGTTATTTTGTGTTTGGAACCATTTCAGTCTTCACTTTCAGGCTGAGCTAGGCTAGCAGCTGCTTCCTAATACTTCTGTTTTCTATATGCGGGGAGTTTGTTTGAGGAGCTATTTGTATGCAAAACATGCAGTAAAAATGTCAAAACATTGATTGGACTGAATGTATAAGGTGGCTTTAAGTTGCCCTTAATTTAAGGGGATTTCTGCCCAGGTAAGTGCACGTTTGTAGGTCACAGGCCTATGTACACCTCCTAAGGGGTGTACCCTATATGGTGATAAAGGACGCAGGATATCTTTCACCAACACTGTGTCCTTTGTTGTCACACATAAACACACTGTTTTTGTGTCATATTTCCCCTGCCAGAGAGCTCTGTGGAACTCCAAAGTTGGCCCACAATCCCGAGAGACAGTTTGGTGTAGAGGTTAGGAGCGCGGACTCTAATCTGGGAGAACCGGGTTTGATTCCCCATGCCTCCACATGCAGCTGCTGGTGTGACCTTGGGTCAGTCACAAGTTCTCTCAGAGCTGTTCTCTGAACAGCAGCCCTCGAAAGAGCTCTCTCAGCGCCACCTACATCACAGGGGTGTCTGTTGTGGTGAGGGGAAGGAGTTTGTAAGCCACTCTGAGACTCCTTTGGGTAGTCAAGGGCAGGGTATAAATCCAGTCTCCTCCTCCTCCTCCTCCTCTTCTGATTTTGAATTGCCCCTAAACAAAAGTATGATGCTAATATGTTGTATGGGTTTCTCCCCGCAGTGGACTAATGCAGCGGCCTGCTGTTCTTCCGACAAGAGCGGACCTCTTTCAGCCTGAAGAGCCACAGCCGGGTCGTTCTGCAGCATGTCCGAACCACCTTCGCAAACAGCCGCTTCCCTTCCCAAAACGGAGGTGCAGAATCCGTGCGCTCTGCACGCGCCAGAGTCCTCCCCAAGCCAGAGGGAGCCGTCTCGGATCTCCCTCGGAGAAAAGGGAGCGTCAGCCGTCCTTCTCTTTTTCTCTCTGAACCAGGTTGTTGTCGTCGAGGAGAGCCGGATGCAACCGGACGCCCCAATCAGGAAGTGCAGCAGCATCTGCACATCTCTGCGTGAGCGAGCAAACCGTGTTCTAACTTAGCCTGGATTTGCAAGCTAAGCAGAGGCTTGCTTGACCAAGGCTGGGGGATTGAAGGAAGCGGAGGGTGTTCTTGTCTTGTTTTCAAAACCGAGACTTTAAAGACAGAAACGGTCATTGAAATGGGAGGCATCGTCCGAGCCTTGCAAGGAGGGGAGGCAGAGAGAATTCTCTAGGAGTAGGCCGGGAAATCCAGTGACACAGCAGTGAGTCATGGCACTCTGGACGCAATGCTCCCTCTAAGCTGTGCAGCCTTGTGAGCCAAAGTTCTACTTTGTGAGCTTACCGGCCTTAAAAGTTGTGAGCGAGCGATTTGGCGGCTGCATAAATCAGTTTGCTCCGGCGCCGTCCTTTCTGAGCAAAGGCAAAAAAAAACGTGTGAGCCGGAGGCTAAAAAACCTGTGAGCTGGCGCACAGTAACTCAGCTTAGAGGGAACACTGCTCTGGAGACAGCGGCTGCTTCTAATCGAGGCCTTTAACGAGGACCAGAAATTTGGGGTTTTGAATGCATTTGCACGGGGTTTCCTTTTTCTCTTTGCCGTCAAATCTCAGATGACTTGTGACGACCCCTTAGAGTTTTCAAGGCAAGCGGTGAACAGAGGTGTTTCGCCTTTACCTCCCTCTCTGCGTAGCGAGCCCTGGACTTCCGTGGTGGTCTCCCATCCAAATACTGACCAGGGTCCCTCTAAGCTGTGGAGTCCTGTGAGCAAAAATTCTACCTTGCGAGCTACTGGCATTAAAGTTGTGAGCGAGTGATTTGGCTACTGCATGAATTAGTTTGCTCTGGAGCCGTCCTCCCTGAGCTAGGACAAAAATCTGTGAGCCGGAGGCTAAAAAACTGTGAGCTGGCTCACACGAACTCAGCTTAGAAGGGAACACTGGGGTCGACCCTGCTTAGCTTCTGAGAGCTGGTGAGATCGAACTAGGCCAGGCCGTACAGGTCAGAGCAAGACATGCGCAGGGATGGTTTGCCATTGCCTGTCTATTCATAGCAACCCTCGGCTTCCTTAGCGGTCTCCCTTGCGAGTCCTAACCAGGGCCGACTCTGCTTAGCAGGCTGTATCTGACGAGATCGGGCTTGTCTGGGCGTCTGCGCAACCACGATCGGGTGTGCCAGCCGCCTTTTGCGGGGAATGTGAAGACAGGGTGAAGCAGAAGCGGCAAAAAAACTATTTGGAGGCGTGCCAAAGGGATATAGTTGTATTCGTCTGCGGCACTAAGAGGCGCCTGAAAGACCTCCAAGAAATTGATCCCAGGGGTGACAGTTCTGAAGTTCTTAATGCCAGTGACGGGTGAAAAAGAAGCATAGGCTTTCAAAAGGTAAAAGGTAAAGGTCTCCCTTGCTCGAAAGCCAGTCAAGTCCGACTCTAGGGTTGCGGTGCTCATCTCCGTTTCCAAGCCGAAGAGCCAGCGCTGTCCGAAGACGTTTCCGTGGTCATGTGGCTGCGGCATGACTAAACGCCGAGGCGCACGGAACGCTGTTCCCTTCCCACCGAAGGGGTACCTATTTATCTACTTGCAATTTCTTGCTTTCGAACTGCTAAGTAGGCTTTTTAAAAAACCAGCTCAAATCGGGGATTGCGAATGACACCGCCTCCTCCTTTCCTTCCTGATGCTTCCGCATCCAGGAGTTAAAACAGGTTAGAAATGCAAACCCCTTTATAGTGAATTCCGAAAGAAGGGCGGGACTTTGAGAGGCAGCAAAGAGGCCTTGGGAAGTCGACTGAAACATGTTCGGCCGCTCAGGGTACCAGGCTGTTCCGCTGGGAGATTTTAACCGGTTCCAGCAATCCGGCACCTGGCTACATGGATCGCAGAGAGGCCTTTTCTCACCGGGGCACGCATACGACCCGCTGGACCAAGTGCAGACTGGAATAGGTGAGTTCTGGCTTTAGGAAGGCAATGTGCTTTTTGCCTCCAATGTTAGGGGCACGATGAATCCATAAACTCCGTGTCAGGTTTTGGAAGTCTATCCAGGGCGTGTCAGCTTTCTTGCTTTTGTTTCTACTGAATTGTTCCCGAAATTAGCTGATTGGGAGCGCCAGTTTGGTGTAGTGGTTAGGAGCGCAGACTCTAATCTGGGAGAACCAGGTTTGATTCCCCACTCCTCCACGTGCAGCTGCTGGGGTGACCTTGGGTCAGTCACGAGCTCTCTCACAGCCGTTCTTTGTCAAGTGCAGTCCTCGAAAGAGCTCTCTCAGCCCCACCTACCTCACAGGGTGTCTGTTGTGAGGAGGGGAAGGGAAAGGAGGCTGTAAGCCGCTCTGAGACTCTTTCAGGTAGTGAAGGGCGGGGTATAAATCCAACCTCCTCTTCTAATGTGGATTTTAAAACATAATTATGTTCTGCTAGGGAATTAAGATCACAAGGAGAGGCCCTCCTCCCTCGCCCATCAATCAATGATGCTCATGGGTGGACTCCGGAAACAGGGCCTTTTCAGTGGCGGCCCCACGACTATGGAACAAATTCCCCAGGGATGTGTACCCGGGCCCCCTCACTTTCAAACTTTAGGAGGCCGTTGAAGGCGGTTTTATTTAGGACTGCATTTGATTACAGCCGTCCTAAATTGTGTTTTTTTTAAACGTTGGGTTTTTAAAAATGTGTTTTGTTAATATTGTAAGCTGCCTTGAGTTCCGTAGGAGGAAAGGCAGCTGATAGAAATTCTAAGTAAATCAAAATCAAATTAAGATATAAATAAGATAAAGGTATAAATAAGATAAAGATATAAATAAGATAAAGGAGCTGCGGTGGCTCAAGTGGTTAAGACGCTGAACTGCAGGCTGTGGAAGGTCGGTAGTTCAGCAGTTCGAGACCCGGGTGCCGCATGATGGAGTGAGCTCCCATCTCTAGT
>NW_015164779.1:91047-105783 GCF_001447785.1 Gekko japonicus
ACCACTTCGGTGGGAAGGTCACAGTGTTCCGTGCGCCTCGGTGTTTAGTCATGCCGGTCACAGGACCACAGAAACGTCTTTGGACAGCGCTGGCTCTTCGGCTTGGAAACGGAGATGAGCACCGTGACCCTAGAGTCGGACTCAACTGGCTTTCGAGCAAGGGAACCTTTACCTTTACCTTTTTACCAAACCAAGGCCTCTACTTGGACAGCCCCGGCTAGCCTGCTCTTGTTATCTCTTGGAAGCTAAGCAGGGTCGGCCTTGGCTAGTATTTGAATGGGAGAACACCAAGGAATACCAGGGTCGTGACACAGAGGCGGGCAATGGCAAACCACCTCTGAAATGTCTCATGCCTTCAGAATACCACTGGGGTTGCCATAAGTTGACTGTGACTTGATAAGAACCAGGGCTCTTTTTATAGAAAAAGCCCAGCAGGAACTCATTAGCATAATGGGCCACACCCAACAGCAGGAACCCATTAGCCTATTTGGCCACACCCCTGCCAGCACAGCTCATTAGCACATTAGGCCCCACCCCCATGTTACCAGAAGTGTGGTTATCCAGCCACACCCACCTTTTGCTTCTTATTCTCTTTACCTTGTTTGTTGTCAAAACCCAGGGCCTCTTTTTTTGTAGCAGGAACTTCTTTGCATGTTAGGCCACACACCCCTAATGTAGCCAATCCTAATGAGTTCCTGCTGTTGGGTGTGGCCTATTATGCTAATGAGTTCCTGCTGGGCGTGGCCAACTTGGGAGCCAGCCGGAACTCCGTTCCTGTGCGTTCCTGCCCAAAAATAGCCCTGATAAGAACATAAGAGACACACATAAGAGAAGCCAATGTTGGATCAGGCCAATGGCCCATCCAGTCCAACACTCTGTCACACAGTGGCCAAAAATACCAAGTGCCATCAGTGGGGCCAGTACACTAGACAGCACTCTCTACCACCATCACACCAAGATCATTTGACACAGAGTGGGGGGAAACCTCAAGTTGTTCCATCCCTGCCATTCGCTGGGACATTCAGTCTCTCCGACACCAGCTTAAGGAATCTTGGCCACCAAGACCAGAAGATTTTTTTTTAATTATTTTATTGGATTTCTAGTCCACCCTCCCCTGCACACCAGGGCTCAGGGCGGATTGCAACAATAATGATAAACAATCAATATACAATAATGTAAACAATTAAAAGCATAATACTATTAATTAATAAATAAGATACGTATAGGGTGCAGTCAGACGGCGTGCTGGGAGCGGTTTAAATTCCTCCGGCCCCGATGCGTTGTTTTTTTTAACCTGGAGAATCGCGATCACACTCACCTCCTTGCTCTGGATCGCTGCACAGCCACATTGCTCCCCGTCGTCCACACGTGGGAGCGTGCGTGGGTGTTGGTTTTTCCCTCTCTCTCAGTTTGGGCCTGTGCACATTTTCGCTGCCGTAACACTTCCCTTTAAATTTTAAAGGAACCCTTCTCTTTAAACGTTTACCCCGAAAATGGCCTCCGTGAGATCCTGAACTCGTCTCAACGCTAAAACTAGGCACTGTTTAAACATTGTTTTTTTAATAAGGCGGTGGCAGACTTCTGCCTATGCGCACACCGGCAATGCTTTTTTTTTTTTTTAAATGGTGGGCGAAAAGCGGAAGCCTCGGGCAGCTTTCGAGCGGGGAGGGGGTCTTAAATGTGCCACTCGACCCAATCTAGGACTAGATAGACAGACACAGGGCTGGTTTTTGTCTTCCTGTATTCGTGCCGTGCGCCTTGGTTAGTCATGCCGGCCACATGACAACGGAAATGTCTTCAGACAGCGCTGGCTCTTCGGCTTTGAAACTGAGATGAGCATCGCAACCCTAGAGTCGGATTCGACTGGCTTTCGAGCAAGGGAACCTTTACCTTTTACTTTTCCAATTCAGAGGGATGTCCCCTCTGCACGGCCCCGCAAACGAGTCTGCTTTAGGGCTGTTGAAATGGGTGCCACCACCAAAGAGTCTGTACTTAGGGCCGAGGGGGGTTGGGATGTGTCGTGGTCAGGGCAACAGATTAGCCGTCATTGCCGAGGAAACAGGTGTTGGTGGAATTATTCCCTCTGTACCGCCAACAGCTGTTCTAGCGAGCTGTAGCCCATGTGTACGGTAAGCGTGGTCGAGGCTTTTTTTGCGTGTGTCTAGCTTCACTTTGTTTCTTCATGTATGGAGTTTTAAAGGACATAGGAGGGATCTTCCGGAGACGGGAGTAAGCGTGTTCTTCATTGGAGGTGGCGTCAACGTCTGTCCTTCGGAACTTGATTAAATGGAACTCTGAAGGCTTCTGTCTCGGTTGAGTTGTCCGGCCGACACGTTTTGTGGGTTCTATGACCTTGCGTTCTACAGAGCGCCGGCTCTCTGGGAGTTTAGTGGGACCGCTCCGCCACAACTGGTTCCTTTCCTTCTAACCTCTGGTTATCCCTAAATGATGCACTGAGAGTGGGCCGTCCCATCCCAATACATAACGGATTTATTATAATACCCTGTCATGGTTTTTACCCGCTGACGGGACCGACTTCTAACAGCACGCATTCGGGGGTGGAACAAAGACAGGCGGCTTGCGGAGTTGGCAATGGATTATGCTCAACAAAAGCACTGTGGTGATTCATAACTGGCCAGGTATCACTACCCCGAACGCTCAAAAAAAACCAAGACCAGCAATAACAAGATTTTCTGTTGAAATGACAGGCAGGAGAATTTCGGGTAACTTGTTCCCCATATGCTGTCATAGTGGCAATGGAGTCTGGTGGCTTGAGAGCCAGTTTGGTGTAGTGGACTCTAATCTGGGAGAGCCGGGTTTGACTCCCTCCACATGCAGCTGCAGGTGTGGCCCTGGGTCAGTCACAAGGGCTGTCAGAGCTGTTCTATCAAGGGCAGTTCTCGAAAGAGCTCTCTCAGCCCCACCCACCTCACAGGGTGCCTGTTGTGGGGAGGGGAAGGGGAAGGAGATTGTAAGCCACTCCGAGAGATAGTGGTAGTGAAGGGTGGGGTATAAATCCAATCTCCTCTTCTTCTCATAAGAATATATGACGATCTCTGCTGGACCCAACCAGTGGTCCATCTAGTCCAGCATTCTGTCTCACAAAGTGGCCAGCTAGTTCCTCTGGAGGGCCAACAACATGGCATAGCAGCTGAGGCCTCCCCTGCTAAGAACACCAGAAGAGCCCTGCTGGATCCGACCAATGGTCCATCTACTCCAGCATCCTGTCTCACACAGTGGCCAACCAGTTCCACAGAGTGCCAACAACAGGGCTTAGAGGCCAAGGCCTTCATAAGAACATCAGAAGAGCCCTGCTGGATCCGACCAATGGTCCATCTACTCCAGCATCCTGTCTCACACAGTGGCCAACCAGTTCCACAGAGTGCCAACAACAGGGCTTAGAGGCCAAGGCCTTCATAAGAACATCAGAAGAGCCCTGCTGGATCCGACCAATGGTCCATCTACTCCAGCATCCTGTCTCACACAGTGGCCAACCAGTTCCACAGAGTGCCAACAACAGGGCTTAGAGGCCAAGGCCTTCATAAGAACATCAGAAGAGCCCTGCTGGATCCGACCAATGGTCCATCTACTCCAGCATCCTGTCTCACACAGTGGCCAACCAGTTCCACAGAGTGCCAACAACAGGGCTTAGAGGCCAAGGCCTTCATAAGAACATCAGAAGAGCCCTGCTGGATCCGACCAATGGTCCATCTACTCCAGCATCCTGTCTCACACAGCGGCCAACCAGTTCCTCTGGAGGGCCAACAACAGGGCAGAGATGCCGAGGCCTTCCCCTGATGTTGTCTTCTGGTGCTGGGATTCAGAAATTGTCTGTCTCTGAACGTGGAGGTTCTCTTCAGCCACCATGGCTAATTCCACATTTGAATCCCTCTGTGTGTAATGAGGGAAGCATTAGTGACCTGGTCGATCAATTGTAGTGATGCTATCTTTTATGGTGGGTTGCGGGGGGGGGGGCTTTGCGATGCTGAGAATGGCGGTTTGGGGGCCACCCCCGCTCTCTCTTTACTTCCCATCTCTTTCAGGTGCACCTCAAGGGTTCTTCTCACAGCTCTGCCACCAGGCGGTCATCGCCTTGGTGTTTCTGCTGACCATCCTCACCTTCCCGATTTCCGGCTGGTTCGTTCTGAAGGTAAGAGGTGGCGGACGGACAGAGGTCGAAAAGACATTTCAAGGGGCGATGCAGAGACCGGTGGCTGGCTTTAGAGCTGCCTCTGTTTCCGGCCTGTGCCTGAACCTGGGTTGACCTCCAGATCATGGACAGAAACCAGCACTGATATTCAATGCTCCTTCTAAGCCAGGCGTGGCCAGACTGTGGCTCGGGAGGTTGGAAACCCTGATTTAAACTCTGTTTTAAACTTTTCTAAAAATTGTTTCAGTGATGTGTACTTTTGGGACGGGAGGTTGATTTTAATGGTCACAAACGCCTAGTTAACCGAAGAATGCTTGTTGTCAGGTTAGGTTGATGAATGGAATTCATCTTGGATTAAGAAAATTTAACATCAAGAGCACCGCACTTTACTTAATGACTGTTTTATACTGTTTAATTATTGTTTTTATGTTGTTTTAGCCGTTGTTATGGCAATTGCCTCTGTTGTAGCCGCCCTGAGCCCGTTAGGGAAGGCGGGGTATAAATCTAATAATAAATAAAAAATTTAAATTTTAGCTTGCACGCTTTAAATTGTTAGTCACCTTTGGCGGCCCTTGTAAGGGCAGAAAAGCGGGGTATAAGTTTTGCAAATGAAATAAGTAATAATAATAACTGGGGTTCATCAGTAGTCTATTCTAACTTGGAATAGAGCAAGCAGATTGGATCGGAGCCGGACATGAAGGTTATCATTTCCTAGTTATGATATAAATTTTGACAAGCATAAAGAATGTATGGAGAATAAAAGAAACGCCATGCAGTAAATGTAAATTGTTGAGTGGGAGAATCTACTTCTGAGGAAGCCTGGAATCGAAATGAAGAGAAAAGTCGACAGCTTCGTTAATAATACAATACAACTGACGATTCTCTTATCTGTTATATGTACTTAAGCAACTATTTTGTATGTAGCACTTAAGATATTCATTTACTTGCTAAATTATATTTGCATATTACGGTTCCCCGGTTGATTTTGTAATTCTGATAATTTGGCAACTGGCAGGTCTCTTTGTATTTATCTGGAAATTGCCATTCTGCAGGAAGAACGAAAAAGCTACCTTGAGCCACGAGGAAAGGCGGGGGATAAATAGGCTTTCCAGCTCCAGGTTGGGAAATACCTGGACATGTGAGGGGCGGGGGCTGAGGAGGGCGGGGTTTGGGGAGGGGAGGGACTTCAGCAGGGTTTGGTGCCATAGAATTCAGGCAGCCATTTTCTCCAGGGGAAGCTGAGCCAGTTTGGTGTAGCGGTTAAGTGTGCGGACTCTAATGTGGGAGAACCGGGTTTAAGGCCCCACTCCTCCACTTGTACCTGCTGGATGACTTTGGGCAAGCCACAGTCCTATCAGAGCTGTACTTGAAAAACAGCAATTTCTAGCGCTCCTTCAGCCCCACCCACCTCACAGGGTGTCTGTCATGGGGAGGGGAAGGGAAAGGTGTTTGTAAGTCGCTCTGAGACATCTTTGGGTAGCGAAACCTTTGGGTAGTGAAGGGCGGGGTATAAACCCAATCTCTTCTTCTACTACTCTGGAGATCAGCTGTAATTCCAGCTCTTTGGAGTGTTGAACTTGGTTTTTCTTGGGGGGTGTCGCTGGACTCTTAACTTCGTTCTCACATCTCTTTGTTAACTCTTGAATGTACGAGCTAATTGGCTGCTATCTATTGATCCTACCAGCAGCCGCTCATTCCAATTTCTGCTTTGAGTGGCCTCTCCCAATGGCTTACACACATACCCTCTTTTTCCCTGTAACTCGCTTTTGAGGTTTTATTTCCCGTTTTTGTGTGAAGTGTGCTGTGCACACAAAATCTTACCCTGTTGGTCTCAAAGCTGCCACCGGACTCAAATTCCGTTCTGTTTTCTTCAGGGGAACTGATCGCTGTCGCCCCGGAGATCAGTTGTAACCCATGCTCCCTCTAAGCTGTGGAGTTTTGTGGGCAAAAAAATCTATTTTGTGAGCTACTGGAATTAAAGTCGTGAGTGAGCAATTTGGCTACTGCATAACTTAGTTTGCGCTGGAGCCATCCTTCCTAGGCTAAGACAAAAATCTGTGAGCCAGAGGCTAAAAAACTGTGAGCTAGCTCACACGAACTCAGCTTAGAGGGAACACTGGTCGTAACCACGGGATATCTCCAGCGACAACCGGGAGGTTAATAATATTGCCAGAGGGATCACAGCGTTTAAAACCAAGAAACAAGAACGTCCCCTGTGAAATGTCGTGCTACGAAAGTGAAGACGAAAGAATGTTATCATCGAAATAGATATTGTCATAATTGTTTCTAATATTTCAGGGCTCTTTTTGTAGCAGGAACACCTTTGCGTATTAGGCGACACACCCCTAATGTAGCCGATCCTCCAAGAGCTTACAGTAGCCCCTGTAAGAAGAGTGCTGTAAGCTCTTGGAGGATTGGCTACATGAAAGGTGTGTCGCCTAATATGCAAAGGAGTTCCTGCTACAAAAAGAGACCTGAATTATCCTAATCTGCACAGCCAGTCAGAAGCCCTGTCGGACACAGGCCCCACGTGGCCCTACCCCTGTGTCAGTGAACCATACAAAAACCCTTAAAAGGGGGAAAGTCCAAGAACAGTATTTCAGGGTCAAGTGAATCACAAACTGCACCGTGTCCAAAGCACAAACAGAATCTGCACAAGTGTTCAAAGTAGAAACGGGATGTGTTGGTATGAAGAATAATTCTCGAATCCCATCTTGAATTCAAGTAATTTTGGAGCACCGTATTTTTAATTGAATTGAACATAGTGTATTTTATATTGTTCTCATGCTGTTGTACTGTTTCAACATGGCCTCTATGCCTCTTGTGAGCCGCCCTGAGCCTTCGGGGAGGGCGGGATATAAATTGGGAAAAAATAAATAATTAAATGTGGCTTCCGGTGACCTCCCACGTTCCGGCGGTCAGATCCCGTCTTCGGTAAAGGAAACTGGCAGAGTATCAGGCCTGCCGTTATGATCAGGTATTTTCTCCAGTCTAAGCAATTAAACTTTCAGCGCCGACGTGCCCCCACGCTCTCTCGCTCTCTCTCGTCAGTCACGACCGACGAGAGAGATTGTGAACAACCTGGAGGTCGGCAGCCCTAGGTATAAACGGTTTAACAAGTAAGGCCTCCTTTGAGTTCACGCCTTGCCTTAACTTTGCTCTCCTCCCTCCTCTCCAGACAGTCCCAACCTATGAGCGAGTCATCGTGTTCCGCTTGGGGCGGATCCGAGCCCCCAAGGGGCCGGGCTTGGTTTTGCTCCTCCCCTTCATCGACCAATGGCAACGCGTGGACTTGAGGACCCACGCCTTCAACATCCCGCCCTGCAAGGTGAGCCATTGCTGTTTTGGAAAGAAAGGTGGGTGTCTGGTCGGGTTGCCAACTCCAGGTTGGGAAATTCCCGGAGGCTTTGAGGGCGGAGGCTGAGGAGCGTGGGGCTTGGAGAGGAAAGAAAACTCAGCGGGGACGTGATGCTCGAGAGTCCACCCTCCAAAGCAGCCATTTTTTCCTCTGGGAACTGATCTCTGTAGATTGGAGAGCAGTTGTAATTCCAGGAGATCTCCAGGCCCCAACTGGAGGCTGGCAACTCACATGTCAGCTCAGGGCCACCTGCATTTTCCTTAGGAGGAATGGGGATAGCAAAAAGGCTCAAACAAATTGAGCCACACGGAACTTGCAAGTACTTCACTGCCACAGGAAGTGGTGGCGGCTACAAGCATGGACGGCTTCAAAAGGGAATTGGATAAGCATCTGGAGCAGAGGTCCATCAGTGGCTATTAGCCACAAGGTATAGATAGGGGACGTCACTTCCGGGTGACGCGCACGTGGGGGTGGGGTTTTCCCCGGGCCCCGATTCCGGTGCGCCGGGAATCGGGGCTCCGAAACGGGGGATTCCCCGCCCCCCGGCTGCATTTGGCAGCCCTAGGCCTGATCCAACATTGGCCTCTCTTATGTTCTTATGTTCTTATGTTCTTGTGTACTTAAACAGGTTTGACTTTGTTGTCAGACCAGTGGTCCATCAGCCTCCCGTCTCACCCAGTGGCCAGCCAGTTCCTCTGTAAGGCCAACAACAGGCCGAGACCTTCCCCTGATGTTGCTTCCTGGCTCTGCGATTCAGAAGATTTAGTGCCTCTGAATGTGGAAGTTCCCCTCAGTCACCGTGGCTGGTAGCCATCGATAGACTTCTCCTCCATGAACCTCTCTAATCCCCTTTGAAAGCTGCTTATTCCTGTGGTCGTCACAACATCCTCTGGCAGCGAATCCCACATTTTCGTCACTCTCTGAGTAAAGCAATATTTCCTTTTGTCCGTCCGGAACTTACTGCATATCAGCTTCATTGGAAGCCCTCGAGTTCTAGTATTCGGGGAGAGGGAGAAAAAGTTCTCTTTGTCCACTCTGTACACCCGCGTAGTTGTATAACCTTCTATCATCGCCCCCCCCCCCCAACTTTGTCATCTCTCTTCTAAATGGTCGAATGAATGCAGCCGGCCCAAGTTCACCCAGCAGAGGGGGGAATTTAAACCCAAATTTGCAACCGGGTTTCCCAGATCCTAGCCCAGTGGTGGCGAACCTATGGCACGGGTGCCAGAGGTGGCACTCAGAGCCCTCTCTGTGGGCACGCGTGCCATCGCCCCAGCCAGGCCCAGACCGTCATTAAAGTGTCGAATTCTCTGCCAAATAATTTTAAGTAAATGAAAGCATTTGGGATTGCTTTCCTTACTTTGTTTGGATCATCTTAAGTTAATGTATGAGTCGTTTTTTCTAAAGTAAAACCTCAGTATTCAGGTTAAATGGCCGTGTTGGCACTTTGCGATCAATAAGTGGGTTTTGGGTCACAGTTTGGGCACTCGGTCTCTAAAAGGTTCGCCAACACTGCCCTAGTCCAAGACTCTAAGCAGTACCCCGCGCTGGCTTCCACCCGAAATGTGTGATCGACAGTTCGGCATTCGTTCTTTCGGTCTCTGCAGCTGACCTCGCAAGACGGAGCGCTGGTGTCCGTCGGAGCCGATGTCCAGTTCCGCGTTTGTGATCCGGTGCTTTCCGTCATGACCGTGAAAGACCTCAACATGGCGACACGGATGACCGCTCAGAACGTCATGACCAAGATTCTGCTGAAGAAGTACCTGCGGGAGATCCAAACGGAGAAGCTGCGGATCAGCGACCAGCTCTTGGTAAACCCCCGGGTTGTCGCCGAGACATCGGATCCCGCCTTCTGCCCAGGGCTTTTTTTGTAGAAAAAGCCCAGCAGGAACTCATTAGCATAATGGGCCACACCCAACACCAGAAACTCATTAGCATATTAGTCCACAGCCCTGACAGCACAGCTCATTAGCATATTAGGCCACACACCTATGTTAACAGAACTGTGGTCATCCAGCCACACCCACCTTTCCCTTCTTATTCTGTTGACCTTGTTTGTGGTCAAAACCCAGGACCTTTTTTGTAGCAGGAACTCCTTTGCATGTTAGGCCACACACCCCTAATGTCGCCAATCCGAATGCGTTTCTGCTGTTGGGTGTGGCCTATTATGCTAATGAGTTCCTCCTGGGCGTGGCCAACTTGGGAGCCAGCCGGAACTCCGTTCCTGTGCGTTCCTGCCCCAAAATAGCCCCGCTTCTGCCTTTTTTGGGGGGGGGGCCACTGGAAATAGCAGTGGCCCCTGGGTTGAGGAACCACTCTGTCAGGAAGTTCCTCCTGATGTTCAACATTAGGAGGAACCTCCTGACAGTTAGTGCAGTTCCTCAGCGGAACGGGCTCCCTCGGGAGGTCGTGGGCTCTCCTTCTTTGGAGGTTTTCAAGCAGATGCTAGATGGCCATCTGACAGCAATGCTGATTCGGTGAACTCAGGAAGATCATGGGAGAGAGGGCAGGAAGGGTTGCCTCAGTGCTTAGTTCTCGTGGCCCTTTCTTACATGCCCAGGGAAAGGCCAATCGCCACTTTGGGGTTTTATCCAGGTCAGTTTGGCCGGGGATCCTGGAGGGTTTTTTGTTTGTTTTTTTGATAGCTTCTGGACATGGAGCAGGGGTTACTGGGGGTGTGGGGGGGAGGTATTTGTGAATTTCCTGCATTGTGCAGGGGGCTGGACTAGATGACCCTGGAGGTCCCTTCCAACTCTATGATTCTATGAGCTGGTTTGAGCGGTGCTCTTCGACAAACCAGCAGTGATATTTTACCACAGCAGGGGTGATCCTGGGAAAAGGGACCTCAACAAGGGCATCGCTTCCTGCCCAGTCTGCTGTGTCCCCATCCCACCCCCAAGAGACGGAAGACGATTTCATATAAAAGTATGGTTGGGAGTTGGGACCAGTGTTCCCTCTAAGCTGAGTCAGTGTGCGCTTGTTCACAGTTTTTTAGCCTCCAGCTCACGCATCTTTGTCTCGGCTCAGGAAGGATGGCCCCGGAGCAAACTAATCCATGCAGCAGCCACGTTGCTCCCTCACAACGTTTAATGCCAGTAGCTCACAAAGTAGAATTTTTGCTCACACTTGGCCACAGCTTAGAGGGAGCATGGGTTGGGACCCTGTTTTATCCATTGACGACGGTGGTACAAAGTATTGGCTTGGATCCCATGGTAAATCTCTGCTCACAGAAGGGACCTCAACTGCACCCTCCCGCTGCAGCCCCCCAAAAGACCCCCAAATTCCTGCTCCTTGGGCACAGTGGACCCTCAGGAGTAGAATGAGGGGGAAGTCAGAGGTCTCCAGTGGGAGTGAGGAACTGGTGAAAATACCCCTATCAGTATCCAAGCCATTATGGGCTGATGACAAGCCTGCAGCCAGGGTTTTGTGGCTTGTGGGGCAAATTTTTCCCCCTCGTGGGCCTGAAGTTCTCAGTGCAGAAGGAAAAGCCATTGAGCCAATAGAAAGCTGTTGCCAGGGCAGACCTCTGAATTGCAAGTTGTCAACTGCTTTAGATGACAGTCCGCAGCTGCTGCAAGTTAATCACTTCTTGCCAGCCGAAGCAACAGTTCTGAGAACCGACCGCTTCCGCGCATCATTGAGAAGACCCAAACAACCAATACTTGGGGCAGTCTGTCTATTGTGCTTGTTTTGTCCTTCCTCGTTTCTAGCTGGAAATCAATGACGTCACCAAGACGTGGGGCCTTGAGGTGGACCGAGTGGAACTGATATTGGAGGCTGTGCTGCAGGTCCCCCCGGAGACGGTGGCGGGAGCTACCCACAGGATGAACTCCGTCACTGGGATGCAAGGGCTGGATAACACCATTCAGCAGCTGGCCCTTCACATCTTTGGCAAGAGCTTAGGCACAGCAGGGACCAGCCCCAAGGGACCTCTCGATACAGGTGATCATCTGTCGATAACCCAAGCCTGACCAAAAAAGAAATAAGAAACCCTGTGTCCCTGGTAGTGAGTGAACTGAGGTAGACTTCCCCTGACAGTGGAAGCTCTCTTAGCTATTTAGACCCCATGAATTTGGCTACTCGTCAGTGTGGCAAAACAGAAGCTCCTCTTCCCCATGTTTGCTCATTTACTGCTTGAAGTGCCTAGATTAGCTTCTAAATCAGGTGTCCTGGGGCCAGGTGGGGCTTTTGCCAAGCAAGGCTTCTGACTGGCCATTGGAGATTTGATTGGCAGATTTTGAAAACAATGTTGCTTCAGCAGCAGCTGCCTCCGCTACACAAGGATCTTCACTGTGTGGTTGGTGGCAAACTGGGGCAGCCATTTTGGGGCTGGCTCTGCGTCCTGCGGCAGCCATTTTGGGGCTGGCTCTGCGTCCTGCGGCAGCCATGTTGTGGCTGGCTCCGCCTCCTGCGGCAGCCATGTTGTGGCTGGCTCCGCCTCCTGCGGCAGCCATGTTGTGGCTACCATTCTGTAGCTGTGCCCACCACACTATGTCAGACTTCCAAAGGTGCCCACAGGCGGGGAAAGGTTGGGGACCTCCGGCCTAATCCTTTTCTTACAGTTGCCTGTATCCGTGAGCCTTGTCCTATCTTGTCACACTCTGTTCCAGAAGTTAATACTGTGGTACGCGAAGAAACTACTTCCCTTTCCTCACGCGGTGCCACCTCATGTTCACTTTGGGGAGAAAGAAAGCAGGTAGTTGTCTCTGGCCATGATGAGATCCGAGCACAAGGTAAATTCCTCCGTCCGCCACCTGGGTTTCGTCATCTCAGGGGGCATCGGGATGGATGGCCAGTGTGGAAGATACTGTGACTGAGGAGAACAGCATTCAAATCCCCCACTATGCCACAAAACACACCAGTTCGACCCTGGGCTGGTTGCTGTCTCTCAGCTGAGCCTACCTTGCAGGGTTGTAGTGAGGACCAAATTGAGGAAGGGAGAATGGCATCTGCTGCCCTCCTCTTCTTTTAGGAAGGGGCGGGTTAAATACGATATGGACAGTTTCGCATGGTTTTGGCTCAAAGGGATCGGCCGTAGCTCAACAGCCGAGCGCATATTTTGCACATGGAACAGTTCAGTCCCCAGTTAAAAGGAGCTCAGGAGAGATGAAGAGGAAGAGTAAACCAGTCACCAGGAAGAGTAAACAATGTGACTTGGGACTTCGTATAATGTAGTTTCATAGGTCGGGTAAGAGAACATCACACAGTTGAAAGAAAGCAATGAATAGAATGTGACGTTGGTTGCTTTTGCCAGAAGTCCCTGAATGCAACAAAGTCCTCAATTCCTGATTGTTTGTGCCTCTCCAACCGGAGAATCACTATTTCCAGGAGTCTCTGAATTCCACAAAGTCGACTCCCGGATTACTGATTGCTTATCCCCTTAAACCTGGGAATCATCGTTTCCAGGAGTCCCTAAATTCAACTATGTCAAACACTCCTGATTGATTAAGGCCCTCCAACCTGGAAATCGCTGTTTCCAGGAGACTCTGGATTCAACAATATCCCTGATTGTTTATGCCCTCAAATTGGGGGATCGCTCTTTTCAGGAGTCCCCGGATTCAATAGAGTTAAAGATTCCTGATTGTTTATGCCCCTCAAGCCTGGGAATCACTGTTTCCAGGAGACTCTGAATTCAACAAAATCCCTGATTCCTGATTGTTTATGCCATCAAAGCTGGGAATCACTTTCCCCAGGAGTCCCTGAATTCAACACTGTCAAAGATTCCTGATTGTTTATGCCCCTCAAGCCTACGAATCACTGTTTCCAGGAGACTCTGGATTCAACAAAATCCCTGATTCCTGATTGTTTATGCCCTCAAATTGGGGAATCATTCTTTCCAGGAGTCCCTGAATTCAACACTGTCAAAGATTCCTTATTGTTTATGTCCCTCAAACCTGGGAATCACTGTTTCCAGGAGACTCTAAATTCAACAAAATCCCTGATTCCTATGCCCTCAAATCTGGGAATCACTCTTTCCAGGAGTCCCTGAAGTCCCTGAATTCAACACTGTCAAAGATTCCTGACTGTTTATGTCCCTCAAACCTGGGGGTCGCTGTTTCCAGGAGACTCTGGATTCAACAAAATCCCTGATTCCTGATTGTTTGTGCCCTCAAATTGGGGAATCACTTTTTCCAGGAGTCCCTGGAGTCCCCGAATTCAACACTGTCAAACATTCCTAATTGTTTATGCCCCTCAAGCCTGGGAATCACTGTTTCCAGGAGACTCTGGATTCGACAGGCCCCTGACTCCTGATTGTTTATGCCCCTCAGACCAGGGAATCCGTCAAGATCAGGCTGCCTTCAAATGTTTCTTTGAGGGGTTTTGTTGTTGTTCTTCCTTCCTCTGGCTCCTTAAAACGTTTTTATCTCCCCCCCCCCAGTGGAACGTGTGGAGGTACAGAGCGAAACTGCCCCTATCAACAGGACCATGGTCCAGGACATCCGGAAGCACTTCGATCCCGAGGAGTTCCTGCTAAGCGTGGATGAACACCTGTCCGAGTCCTTAGTGAACCAAATCCGAGCTTGCTACCAGTTCAACATCCTGCTGCCGAGTGGAGAGCAGAATACCTATTACATCGATCTCTCCACAGGTCAGTTGGTTTGAGCCATAAGAAACTGGGTGAGCAGAAACGCAGGCCTGGAAAGCTCTAAGGGTTCGAGTTCGCAGTATCTGAGGGCCCTCTTCTCCTGGATTACCTTTCCCAAGTCCTCCATGAGGGAAGTTTCAGGAGGGTAGCCATCAGGGGTCATTTCGTAGAAAAAGAGGTGCAGGAGCTCATTAGCATAACTCATTTGCATACGCCACACCCCCTGACATCAGCGGAAGTGTGTCAGAAGGCAACACCCACCGCTCAGGCTCCACTGGACTGTTTTGGATTGCTAGCTATTGGGGGGGGGACGTGCACATCTGTCCTCGCAGAGGAGGGAGAGCTTGTACCTGAATAAAACTTGGTCTTAAAGGTGCCACTGGACTGTTTTGGATTGCTAGCTATTGGGGGCTGGGGGAACATGCAGATCTGTCCTTGCAGAGGAGGGAGAGCTTGTACCTGAATAAAACTTGGTCTTAAAGGTGCCACTGGACTGTTTTGGATTGCTAGCTATTGGGGGGCAGGGGAATGTGCAGATCTGCCCTCGCAGAGGAGGGAGAGCTTGTACCTGAATAAAACTTGGTCTTAAAGGTGCCCCTAGACTGTTTTGGACCAGGGGGCCGGGGGGGGGGCCCTCTACAA
>NW_015164779.1:106107-107499 GCF_001447785.1 Gekko japonicus
TTTACCTCACAGGGTGTCTGTGGTGGGGAGGGGAAGGGAAAGGAGACTAAGCCACTCTGAGACTCCTTCAGATAGTGAAGGGCAGGGTAGAAATCCAATCTCTTCCTCCTCCTCTTCATCTTCTCTCTCACACCCTTCTTTCCAAGTGTATTTCTTAAAAAATTACTCCTCTTGTTTCCCGCTCTGGAGCTCCGTCTCTGGGTATGTCTGTGGCTCTTCTTCCCACGGCGGCCATTTTGTGGCTGCACCCAGCACTGTGTGTCCGAATTCCAATACTGCCGCAGACTCAGAATGTTTGGAGGACCTCTGTTGGTTGGGGGACCTCTGTTGTAAGACACTGATCTTCCTCTCCTTCCTTCCGTAGGTCATGGGAAAACCGGCCACGGGCTGCCGGACCACAATCCGGACGTGGTGCTGGAGATGGCGGAGAGCGACCTGGGGCCCTTAGTCTCGGGCGACCTCAACCCCCTGAACGCCTATGTCTCCGGGAAACTGCGGGCACACGGAGATCTCTCCAAGGCCCTGAAGTTGGAAGTGCTCTTCAGGGCGATGAAATAGGGCCCCCGAATGACTCTGGGCCTCGACAACATCCGGGCCAATTTCTTCAGGACGATCTTTGCGGAGAGGCGTCTCCCCCACGTGTGTGGCTCTTTACCACATTTTGGCAAACTAGCTTAACGGGCGATAGGTTGCCTTGATCCGCCGACCCCCATTGCTGCGTCTGCAGGCTTGGAGCTCCTCGGCTTTGAAGGCGGAACGCCGCAAAGGCCTGAGGTCCCCCCGGAGCCGTTCCTCGTGCCGAAAGACCGCAGCACAGATCTGCCCTTGAGGGTCACTTGCCAGGACCGATGGAGGTCTCCAGGAGGCCAGATGGAAATAGGGGAACGATTGGGGGCGAGATGAGTGGGCGGGCGACGCCACACACCCACTTAAGCCATCGTTGAGGACGGCCCACAACGGAATTCTGCAGAAAAGCGGCAAGATTTCAGCATTTGAAAACCCTTCTTGGGTTGTTTTTTTTTAATCTCAAAGCTTCCTTTTGAGATTTGTCTTGGGTGCCTATGTTTTTTTTGTTCTTTTTTAAAAAATATATCCTGTATCTTAATTCTTGCTGTTGAACGTTAAGGCAATAAACCACCTTTATTTATTATTTACGTCAGCTTTGTCCCCATTACGGCGCCCGTCATTCCCCTCTCCTCCATTTTATCCTCACAACAACCCTACACGGTCGGGTTCTCTCAGAGCTGTTCTCTCAGGAGCAGTCCTCGGGAGAGCTCTCTCAGCCCCGCCTACCTCACAGGGTGTCTGTTGTAGGGAGGGGGAGGGAAAGGAGATTGTGAGCCGCTCTGAGACACCTTGGGTAGTGAAGGGCGGGGTATAAATCCAATCTCT
>NW_015164779.1:108189-111036 GCF_001447785.1 Gekko japonicus
ACAAACTGCTCTTTTTCAAGGACAGCTGTGCCAGAGCTTGTGACTGACCCAAGGTCACATCAGCAGGTGCAAGTGGAGGAGTGGGGAATCAAACCCGGTTCTCCCAGATTAGAGTCCGCACACTTAACCACTACACCAAACTGGCTCTCATCCAAACTGGCTCTCATCCAAACTGGCTCTCATCCAAACTGGCTCTCATCCAAACTGAAAAAGGTCCTCCTCGGCCCCCTGTTCCCTGAGATCCCTGAATGGAAATACCAGGAACTGAACTCGGGCCCCTTCTGTATGTGAACAAGAATATACATGCCCACGGAGTGGTGGCTCTTCCTCTAAAGTATATACTTTGAGTATATACTTAGGAAAAGCTGCCTTACCCATCCAGTTGGGTATTGTCTAGTTTGACCACAATAGGATTGCGAAGTATAGCTTACCTCTGCAGCGGGGGACTCCCGGGTGGATCCTGGAGCGCACGCATAGTTTCCCCTTGGATGGTCGTGGCCCCGCCCCCAGCGTGCCCGGCGTCATAACATCACTTGAGTATATACTTAGAAAAAGCTGCCTTATCCATCCAGTTGGGTATTGTCTACTTTGACCACAGCAGGGTAGCCATCTTGGAGGTGTCCCAGCATTACATCTCCAGACTACAGAGATCCGTTCCACTGGAGGAAATGGCTGCTTTGGAGGGTGGAGTCTATGGCACTGTACCCAGTTGAAGTCTCCACCCTCCCCAGGCTCCAGGAATTTCCCAACCCCGAGCTGGCAACCCTAGACCACCAAGCAACTTTCCAGGGAAGTCTCTCACGCCTGCCGCTTCGTTTAACCGGAGATGCTGGGGACAGAAGCTGTGGCCTCGTATTCTGAAACCCCTCCCGTACACTGTTCAGGGTCGCTTGCCACTTTGAGGACAGTACATGAGTTGTGCAAGCAAATTCAAATTAGAAGAACTCAGGGCTATTTTGGGGCAGGAACGCACAGGAACGGAGTTCCGGCTGGCTCCCGAGTTGGCCACGCCCAGCAGGAACTTATTAGCATAATAGGCCACACCCAACAGCAGAAACTCATTAGGATTGGCTACATCAGGGGTGTGTGGCCTAACATGCAAAGGAGTTCTTGCTACAAAAAAAGGCCCTGGGTTTGGACAACAAACAAGGTCAACAGAATAAGAAGCAAAAGGTGGGTGTGGCTGGATGACCACACTTTTGGTAACATGGGGGTGCGGCCTAATGTGCCAATGAGCTGTGCTGTCAGGGGTGTGGCCTATTATGCTAATGAGTTCCTGCTGGGCTTTTTCTACAAAAAGAGCCCTGGAAGAACTGTGGTTAGAAGAACTCAGACTAGAAGAACTGGGTTGGGAAATACTTAGAGATTTGGGGGGCGGAGCCTGAAGAGGGCGGGGTTTGGGGAGAGGAGGGACTTCAATAGGGTACAATGCCCTAGAGCCCGCCCTCCAAAGTGGCCATTTTCTCCAGGGGAACTGATCTCTCGCCTGGAGATCAGTCGTCAACACCCCCTGGCAACCCTAGAGCCTACACACACACACACACACATTAATTTCAGGTCTCAGAGTGGCTCAGGAGAGTTCTGTCCATAAAATATCAGTTGTAGACTCCTGCAGCCTCAGTTTGCCTCGGCAGTGCCGGGAAGGAAAGAAGGGCGTGTTAACCCTTGAACCTCCGCTCAGTTTGGCATTCAAATCGGGGCTTTGTTGCTCCCATTTTTGAGGAGAAAAGACTTGTCCTTAGAAAGCATACGTTCCCCCCTTCCCTTTAACAAGAAGAGGAGGTTGGATTTATACCCCGCCCTTCACTCAGGGTCTCAGAGCGGCTTGCAAACTCCTTTCCCTTCCCCCTCCCCACAACGGACACCCTGGGAGGGAGGTGGGGCTGAGAGAGCTCGGACAGAAACGGCTCTTTTCCAAGGACAGGTCCTATCAGAACTGCGGCTTGCCCAAGGTCATCCAGCAGGTGCAAGTGGAGGAGTGGGGAATCAAACCCGGTTCTCCCAGATTAGAGTTCGCGCACTTAAGGCAGGCCATAGTTCTGGCACAGCTGTTCTTGAAAAAGAGCAGTCTCCGTCAGAGCTCTCTCGGCCCCACCTGCCTCCCAGGGTGTCTGTGGTGGGGAGGGGAAGGGAAAGGAGTTTGTAATAAGGAAACCCAGGATATACTCAACGCTATGGTGTAAGCAGGCAAGGCAGTGATAGCTCTGGGCTGGAAGGATAAGAGTAAATGGACAATAGATATCTGGCACACCTATTTGTTTGAATTTGTGCAGTCGGACATCATTGAGACGCTGCGCCAGAAGACCACATGGGAGGATAAAGCCGAAGAAATTAAAACTAGATGGAAGATCTATTTAAAGTGGATAACATCGGAAGGAAGACAGGACATTCAGTGGAAGATTCAGACTTTGTGCCAGTGGCTGTGAACGAAGGACCAACGAACAAGGGGGAGAGGGAGGGAGGGGGGGGAATATAATGATTTATGTAAAGCAAGGAGACAAAAGATGATGTAATACACAGAAAACTTACAAAAATAAATGTATTATATAAAAAAAAGGGAAAGGAGTTTGTAAGCCGCCCTGAGACACCTTTGGGTAGTGAAGGGTGGGGTATAAATCCAATCTCTTCTTCTTCTTCTTCTTTTGCCTCACAGGATATCTGTTGTGGGGAGGGGAAGGGAAAGGAGTTTGTGAGCTGCTCCGAGACTCCTTTGGGTAGTGAAGGGCGGGGTATAAATCCAATCTCTTCTTCTTCTTCTTTTACCTCACAGGGTGTCGGTTGTGGGGAGGGGGAGGGAAAGGAGGTTGTAAACTGCTCTGAGACTCCTTTGGGTAGTGAAGGGCGGGG
>NW_015164779.1:111605-114632 GCF_001447785.1 Gekko japonicus
CATTGATGCAGCAGCCAATTTGCTCGCTCACCACTTTAATGCAAGTCGCTCACAAGCAGTGTTCCCTCTAAGCTGAGTGAGTGTGAGCTAGCTCACAGTTTTTGAGCCTCCAGCTCACACCTCTTCGTCTCGGCTCAGGAAGGAGGGCTCCAGAGCAAACTCATTGATGCAGCAGCCAATTTGCTCGCTCACCACTTTAATGCAAGTAGCTCACAAGCAGTGTTCCCTCTAAGCTGAGTGAGTGTGAGCCAGCTCACAGTTTCTTAGCCTCCGGCTCACACCTTTTCGTCTCGGCTCAGGAAGGAGGGCTCCAGAGCAAACTCATTTACGCAGCAGCCAATTTGCTCGCTCACCACTTTAATGCAAGTAGCTCACAAGCAGTGTTCCCTCTAAGCTGAGTGAGTGTGAGCCAGCTCACAGTTTCTTAGCCTCCGGCTCACACCTTTTCGTCTCGGCTCAGGAAGGAGGGCTCCAGAGCCAACTAATTCATGCAGCAGCCAAGTCGCTCGCTCACCACTTTAATGCCAGGAACTCACAAGTAGTGTTCCCTCTAAGCTGAGTTAGTGTGAGCTAGCTCACAGTTTTTTAGCCTCCGGCTCGCACATTTTCGTCTCAGCTCAGGAAGGACGGCTCCAGAGCAAACTAATTTATGCAGCTGCCAAATGGCTCGCTCACAACTTTAATGCCAGTCACTCACAAAGCAGAATTTTTGCTCACAAGACTCCACAGCTTAGAGGGAACATTGCAAAGTAGAAATTCTGCTCACAAGACTCCACAGCTTAGAGGGAACATTGGGGGTGGGGGGTGTCGAACTTTGGACGCCGCCGGTGAGCTCATACGTGCGCGTGGTTGCCAGCTCCAGTCTGGGGAAGACCTGGAGGTTTGGAGGGGGCGTGGAGCCTGAGAAAGGGCAAGGTTGGGGAGGGGCGTATAAATAGAATACCATCGAGTCCACCTCCCAAAGTGGTCGCTTTCTCCCGGGGAAGTCATCTCCGTCGCTGGGAGGTCGGCTGGGATTCCAGGAGATCTCCAGCCGTCACCTGGAGGGTGGCAACCTTGCACCCACGGGAGAATCAAGGCGGCGCTTGGGGGGCAAGCGGTTGTGTTTTGAAAGGTGCCCTCTAAAAATCATCATCATCATCTCCCCGCAACTAGAAAAGCAGCAAGGAAAAGGGAACAGAGACTCTATCGCTCCCTGTGGAGCTAATTTTCTCCTTGTGTGGCGTTTTCCCTCTGCAAGGCAAAAGGGACTTCTGTGCCGAGTTGGACTCTGATGGAGCACTGCCCACTTTATCCTTCGATCACTTATCTGAAGCAGGAAGGCTTAGGGATGCCAGCCTCCAGGTGGGACCTGGGGATCCCCCCGGGATTTCAGCTCATCTGCAGGCAACCACAATCAGTTCACCTGGAGAAAATAGATGCTTTGTGGGTTGGACTCTGTGGCATGGTGCCCCACTGAGGTCCCAGGCTCCACCCCCAAATCTCCAGGAGTTTCCCCACCTGGAGCTGGCAACCCTACACCCCCATCCCCCACCGTGGCCAAGGGGGACCTGACAACCCTAGAAATTAGTCTAGAACAGAGCACTTAGAAGCACCTTTCCTCCTCCGTTTATCCTTACGATTGAGGGACTGAGGGTTATTTTCATTTTTCATGATTTAATTCCTACATCTGGGCATAGAGCAGGGGTTGAGGGAGGAAAGTTGCTCTGAATCCCGTGCATTGTCTAGAGCAGGTATGTCCAACAGGTAGATCGCGATCTACCAGTAGATCGCAGAGGGGTCAGAGGTAGATCACCAGCCCCACTTGGTCTCCTGGTATAAAATAAAAAATGTTCGCAGTTCTTTCTGGATCTTCGTCTCTCTTGTTTTGTTTTTGCTTATTTTGCTTACCAGTAAATGACAGAAGGTGCATTATAAATTGGGGGGGCGGTGCGGTGGAACCCAACTTTAGTGAGTTAAAATCTAATTTGAAACTAATTTGAAACTTTATTTTCATGGTGGTAGATCACTGGCACTTTTGGCTGGAAAAAATAGATCACTACCAGTGTTCCCTCTAAGCTGAGTTAGTGTGAGCTAGCTCACAGTTGTTTAGCCTCCAGCTCACAGATTTTTGTCTTAGCTCAGGAAAGATGGCTCCAGAGCAAACTAATTTATGCAGTAGCCAAATCGCTCGCTCACAACTTTAATGCCAGGAACTCACAAAGTAGGATTTTTGCTCACAGGACTCCACAGCTTAGAGGGAACATTGATCAGTTCACCTGGAGAAAGTTGGTCTAGAGGATTGGACTAGATGACCCTTAGGATCCCTTCCAGCTCTAGGTCTCTATCCATCCCAAAGGCATAATGGGAGAGGGAGGGGTTGAACCGAGCTTCCAACATATTGCAAACTCCAACAGAAGGATGTTTTAAGAACTTGTCAGACTCAGGAAGCGGGACACGTTTGAATGCTAGAAGAGAGAGAGAGAGACTGAGAAACGGTCCAGAAGTTCCCCCACCCACTTGAGATGCTTTATCTTCTGTTTCTCAGAGAGACACACGTTTTTGTCTAGATCAGATTTAAAGAGTCTTGCCAGAGGTTGACAACAGTGGTGAACAAAAGTTGTTGAAGCAAAGGTGCGTTGGCACAGACAGGGCGGCCGTTTCGATTTGCAGCTTTCCTTTGTCGTGGGGAGGGGGGGATTCTAACGTTTGATGACCTCGTGGGTTAAGCTTGATTGGTTGGAGGACAGTTCGAATTGAGGAAGGCTTCTGGGGTTTGCAAGGAACAGCGCTGAGTCATGGACTCCGGCAGCTATAGAAATGAGAGGAGATTTGTGAAATGAGAGGAGATTTGTGCCTGTCAGGCAGCTATAGAAATGAGAGATTTGTGGTGGTGTAAAGCGCCCTCGAGTCACAGCCTGTCGGGTTTCGGAGGCAGAGAGAGGCTCAGTTGACTCACATCCAAAACAAACCAGGGTGGTGCAGACGTTGAATTGTTAACTTAAGTGTGAATCCTCATTTCAGGGCTTTTTCTGTAGAAAAAGCCCA
>NW_015164780.1:0-30672 GCF_001447785.1 Gekko japonicus
CATATAGATGTTAAATAACATTGGCGAGATAAGTGCCCCCTGTGGGACCCCACACATCAATGGGTGCCTCTGGGACACTGTCCCTCCCAGTGCCACCCTCTGTCCCCAGCCGTGGAGGCATGAGGTAAACCATTGTAAGGCTACCCCACAGACTCCAGCGTCAGTGAAGCAGTGGATCAGTAAATCGTAGCCGACTATGTCGACCGCTGCTGCAAGGCTGAGCAATATCAGCAGCGCTGACCTGCCTTGATCCAGCTGCCTGCGGAGATTGTCAGTGAGGGCAACCAGTGCCGTCTCTGTCCCGTGGCCGGGTTCGGAAGCGGAATTGAAATGGATCCAACACCAATCTGTCATCCATGAATTTCTGGAGCTGTTCAGTCACCACTCTCTCAATTCCTTTACCCAGAAACAAAAGATTTGAGACTGGACAGTAATTGGCCAGATCCATAGGATCTAAAGTTGGTCTTTTTAAGAGTGGTCCTTCAGTCCCACAGGAAAGACCCCTGAACCCAGGCACAGGTTGATAATATCTTCCAGGGAACCTCACAGCCTCTCACCACTGGCTTTCACCAGCCAGGTCTAAGAGGCAGGTGGTCGGCCTAACAGCATCAAGAATCCTGTCAACAGTGACTCAGGAGAGCTGGCTGAAGGTGTCTAAAACTGAATCCAAAGATGGCCAAGTGGCCTCCAGTTCACATACTGTATCCACACTGGGAGGTCACGGTGGAGTGACAAGACTTTACCTGCAAAAAAGCTCAGAAATGTTCATGTATGCAATGTTTCCTGTGCTTTTTTGGGTTTTTCCCTCTTCCTGCCCACTTTCTGTTTTCTGGACCATGACTACGGGACAACCCCACTCTGTGGTCTCTTTCCCCTGCCTTGCTAATGAGGAATATGCATCTGTTGTGTCAGCAAATTGTCAAGTATTTTTTTTTAAAAAAACCCTCACCTGACAGAGATAGCTTTCTATATTCTGTAAGGAAAGATGGAAGGGAAGGTAGCATGGTATAGGCCAGTCTCACCAGATCGTGGAAGCTAAGCAGGGTAGGTACTTGGATGGGAGACCTCCAAGGGAGACTCTGCAGAGGAAGGCCATGGCAAACCACTCCTGCTTAATCACTTGCCTTGAAAACTCCTTGCTGGAGTTGTCATAGGTCAGCTGCGACTTGACAGCATGTTACACACACACACACACACACGTAAGAATAGACAGGTGCAATCACTGCTCTTCCCACATTATTGCAGCAATGAGTACCTGAATTTCCCTTTTTGTACTGGCCATTTGCTTCCTTACACTTTCAGAAGGCACAGGAGTGCTCATTATTCTTTCCAGCCACTCAGCCATCAATCTTTTGCCTTTGTGCATGGCTTTCTTACTATGCCCCCTCCCCCCCCCCCAAAGAAGGACCCCCCCATTTAGGCAAGTCTTTACTTTTTTTTTTTTAAATGATAGCAATATATCTCTGTAACACATGCCTTGATGTCCTGCCCCCCCCTTTACTGTGTTTATTTTTCCTGGGATTTCAATTTTTTATTGTTGGGAGGGTATTTCTTATCACTTTTGATTCTAGTGGGGACTATTGCAGAGTGGCTGCACTGGCTCGCTTCATTGTTCTTGGCCTGCTAGAGGCACTGCAAGACTAAATAGTAAGTAGCGGCCACTGGAAAGCAATTGCCTAGAGAAGTGAGCAATTGATTCCTCACCATTTGTCTGCCGTTTGTTGGCAGGAAAACTTTCAGAAACCAGTTTGCAGCTCCAAGCATCCAAATATTGGGGTGAACCTTTGAGTGGGTGGCATTTCCCCACAGGAACAATATGGCAATTCTCATACATCTGCATATACCTAGCCTCTCTTCTAATGGTATATTATTGTAGTGCATGCACAGCCAAAACCCATCATTGGATGCTATGATCCTAACCAACTACTGCCCAGTGTCTAACTGAATGTTCCTGGGTAAGGTGGTTGAGAGAGCAGTGGCCGAACAACTCCAGGCTTTTCTGGATGATATTTCCATCCTTGATTCCTTCCAGTCTGGCTTCCACCCTGGTCATGGGATGGAAACAGCTCTGGTTGACCTTACAGATGACCTCTGTAGACATCTGGATTGGGGCAGATTGGTGCTGCTGTTACTACTAGATCTAATGGTGGCATTCGATATGGTCAACTATGATCTATTGACCCACCACCTCACCGATGTAGGAGTTCAGGGGACTGCCTTGAAATGCTTTTCCTCCTTCCTCCATGGTCAGGGACAGAGGGTGGTGGTTGGCAAGAGGGTCTTCCTGCAATCCCCACTGGGATGTGAAGTGCCGTAGGGAGCGATCCTCTCGCCAATGTTATTTATTTTTATTTATTGTCAGATTTATACCCCACCCTCCCCGCAAAGCAGGCTCCGGGCGGCTCCCAATGACATAAATACATGATAAAAACATGCATAATACAAATTAAAACATAACAGTTAAAACATTTAATATTTATATGCGCCCCCTTGCCCAGTTATTCTGGAGTTATGGGCTGGGTATGCTGATCCAGCTCTATCTGTTAATGGACGGCCATCCATCTTCCATTCCTACAAACTTGGCCAAGGCTTTGGATGCTGTGGCTGGATGGTTGTGGCAGAGTCGGTTGAAGTTAAATCCATCGAAGACGGAGGTCCTGTACCTGGGTCGAGCGGGGTTGGATGGGGGCGCCAGGCTCCCCACACTGGAAGGGGCACCTTTGGTGCCAGCCCAGACAGTGAGGAGTCTGGGAGTGACACTGGATGCCTCTATTTCCATGGAGACCCAGGTTGCTGCAGTTGCCAGATCTGTGTTTTTCCATCTTAGGCACATCAGGCTATTGAACCCCGATCTCCCCCCCCCCAAGACCTAGTGATGGTGACCCATGCAATGCTCACTTCTAGACTTGATTACTGCAACTTGCTCTACGCAGGCTTACCCCTGAAGCTGATCTGGAAATTACAACTGGTGCAGAATGCGGCGGCACGCCTGCTGATGTCAATGCATATGTGGACTCACATTACGTATGTGCTCCACCCAACTGCATTGGTTGCCAGTTGAGTACCAGATTCGCTTTGAGGTGCTGGTTTTGACCTTCAAAGCCTTATACGGCCTGGGACCAACATATCAAAGGGACCGCCTCTTCCCATATATGCCTCGAAGAGCATTACGCTCTAAAGATCAACACCTCATGGTGGTCCATGGCCCAAAGGATCCCCATCTTGCCTCAACCAGGGCTTTCTCAGTCCCGGCCCCAGTCTGGTGGAACATGCTCCCTATTGAGACCAGAGCCCTGCGAGATCGTCTTCATTTCTGCAGGGCTTGCAAGACGGAGCTGTTCCGCCAGGCCCTCGGTTGAGGCAACGGGCACTCCCTGAGGTTGCTGCCACCCGTCTATTTACTGACCACCGACAATCGGCCTTTAACTCACTGCACCATTGGGCCAGAACTTTTTAGCCAACTGACGCTGTTTCAGGCTGTACCCACTGTTTTATCATGTTTTAAACTGAAATTGTATTTATTGTAATGAGGTTACCCAATACAAATGCAAATAATTAATTAATAAATAAAAAGTGGCGGTGGTGCTGTGACACCACCAATGATGGCAGCACTCCCATTAAAAATCGTGATTTTTAAAGGAACATCTGTAAGAAATAAGATGATGTGGCAACAGGAAAAATGTGGAGGGAGGGAAGATGTGCAGAGCCCTGGTGTTCAATGCAATCCCCATGCTAGTTGATCGACTGCTAAGAAAAGCAGGAGCAAATCACATGAGTGGAAAACCCCTTATGTCATCACAAAATTTGGTTACATCCCTAATTTTGTTTGGCTCGAAGGTTTCCAGTGTTTTGGGAATTGGGGCTTTGGTGCCCATATAGCTCATTTTCATTCTGCGTGACTCTCTTCCCCTTCAGTTGCTGTGTGGCCCTTGGAAGCAGAATTAACAGAAAAGAGCGTTATCACATAGCATTGAACATTGGCCAGTGATTCAAGATTCCAATATTATTTAGCTCCAATTTCCCTATGGGGAAGACAGTTTAGTGCAGTGGTTAAGTGTGTGGACTCTAATCTAGGAGAACCAGGTTTGATTCCCCACTCCTCCACTTGCAGCTGCTGGATGACCTTAGGCAAGCCATAGTTCTGGTAAGAGCTGTCCTTGAAAGGGCAGTTCTTGAAAGAGCTCTCTCAGCCCCACCTACCTCACAGGGTGTCTGTTGTGGGGAGAGGGAGGGAAAGGAGTCTATAAACCACTCTGAGACTCCAAGTGAAGGGTAGGGTATAAATCCAATCCTTTTTCTTTCCAGGGCAGCTGGGCTAGAAGGGTTGGGGGTTTTTTTAAGCTAATTTATTTATTTATTGGATTTCTAGACTGCCCTCCCTCAGATAGGGCTCAAGGCAGTTTACAACAATTTGTTTGGCTCGAAGGTTTCCAGTGTTTCGGGAATTGGGGCTTTGGTGCCCATATACGGTAGCTCATTTTCATTCTGCATGACTGTTGGGTTCAAACACATGATGCTTTTAAAACAAGTTGTGTCTAAATTATCGTAATCTGACTCTCTTCCCCTTCAGTTGCTGTGTGGCCCTTGGAAGCAGAATTAACAGAAAAGAGCGTTATCACATAGCATTGAACATTGGCCAGTGATTCAAGATTCCAATATTATTTAGCTCCAATTTCCCTATGGGGAAGACAGTTTAGTGCAGTGGTTAAGTGTGTGGACTCTAATCTAGGAGAACCAGGTTTGATTCCCCACTCCTCCACTTGCAGCTGCTGGATGACCTTAGGCAAGCCATAGTTCTGGTAAGAGCTGTCCTTGAAAGGGCAGTTCTTGAAAGAGCTCTCTCAGTCCCACCTACCTAACAGGGTGTCTGTTGTGGGGAGAGGGAGGGAAAGGAGTCTATAAACCACTCTGAGACTCCAAGTGAAGGGTAGGGTATAAATCCAATCCTTCTTCTTTCCAGGTCAGCTGGGCTAGAAGGGTTTGGTTTTTTTTTAAGCTAATTTATTTATTTATTGGATTTCTAGACTGCCCTCCCTCAGATAGGGCTCAAGGCAGTTTACAACAGTAGTGAATACATCATAGTATTTCAATAAATAAAGTTATATAAACAGCTTAAAAAATTAAAAACAACAATACAATCAACTATTCCAGATGGCGTTCGTTTACACTATATATGTCCTGCCCCTTGGAGGGGTGGAGGGATGAAGGGAAAAAAGGCAAAACGCCTCACTGTAGAGATTGATGCTGCGCCAAAGTTGGGAGCCTTCAGTGCTGGAAACTGAGTTTGTAGGCATGGCTTCAATGTAAGTCCAGTCTCAAGAAAGGATTACTGAAACGTTTGTGTAACCGGTACATCTTCGACTGTTTTATTTGTATTTTGGACTATAAATGTATCTACAAGCAAGAATCTTTTGTTGATATTTTGTTTGGAAGGAGAAGGAGCCAGATGGCCGAACTGAGAGTATATACCTTTAAGAACGGCCTGGCAGAGAAACGGCATTTTTTCCTCCAGTGTTAAGTGAATGACTGCTATTGACTGCTATTGTTTTCAACTGGAAGTCTTTGCATATTCGGTTGTTGACTCAGCTGCTGGCTCTGGAGTCCGTACTCTGAATAGTGGCACCAGGGACCTAAAAGGGGCAGGGCTTGTCAGTCCAAACCCTGCACAGTCTCATCAGGGCTGGCCTTAAGGTAATTGGAGCAATTTGGCCAAATTGGGTCCCATGGGCCATTCCTAAGGGGGGCCCCACACCAGGGCAATCTAGATGGATTTTATTTATATCTCTAAGATTCTGCAGACTTTGGCTGTGAACTGGGGCCCCACAATTTTTTTCCAGTTGGGCCCCAGAGTTTCAAATTGGGCCCCACTGGCTCACGGGCGGGCCCTGAAGCTCATAGTTGCTGGGCCCAAGTTGCCCTGCCCTCGCATGAAGGTTTGCAATTTTGGGAGAGCTGAGACTGCCCGCTGGGGGGGCAGGGCTGTGGAGGACCCCTAGATTTAGAGGCCCTAGGCTTCAGCTTACTTAGCCTATACATAAATCCAGCACTGTCTCCAGCGCATAATGCTCTTTGGGGAGTATACTAGGAGAGGTGGTCCCATAGATATGTTGGTCCCAGGCTATTTAGGGCTTTCGAGGTTAATACCGAAACCTTGATCCGGTATTCAACCTGGAGCCAGTGCAGCTGGCACAGCACTGGTTGGGTATGTGCTGCTAGTGGGTTCCAGTAATAGGGTTGACAAGTCTTACCTGCTGCTGGATTGGGGGGCTCCCGGCTTGTTCCTGAAGCGCGCATGCCGCAACCCCGTCACCCGGAAGTGATGTGACCACGCCGGGCACGCTGCGGGCGGGGCCACGACCATTCGAGGGAAAACCATAGAGTTTTCCCTCGGATGACCGTGGCCCCACCCCCAGCGTGCCTGGTGTGGTCGCGTCACTTCTGGGTGATGTGCACGTCGCGTACTTTGGGGTTGGGGTTCCCCCCGGGGCCCGATCCGCTGCCGGCGGGGAACAGGCCTCTGGGGCAGGGGTTTCCCAGCCCCCCAGGGGGACTTGGCAAGCCTATCCAGTAAGGACCTGGGGTGCTGCATTTTGGACCACTTGTAATTTCCAGGTCAGTCTCAAGGGTAGCTCAGTGTAAAGCAAGTTACAGTAGTCTAGCCTGGAGGTGAGTGTTGCATGGATTACTGTGGCTAGGTCAGAGTGAGATAGGTAGGGGACCAGTTGCCTGATCTGGTGTAGCTGGAGAAATGCCAGTCTGGCAACATTTATGACCTGGGCCTCCATCGATAACAAGGCATACAGGACCACACCCAGGCTCCTGAAAGTAGGTACCAGTATTAGAGGTATGCCATCAAGAACCAGGAGTTGACACCCCAGCCCAGAAGCCCGCCCCAGCCACTAAACCTCTATCTTTAAAGGATTCAGTTTCAGCCTGCTCTGCCTCAACCATCCCAAATCAGCCTCCAACCCTTTGGCCAAGATGGATGGGGCAATATCTTTCCGGCCATCCATAAACAGATACAGCTGGGTGTCATCTACATACTGGTGGCAACCCAGCCTGAAACACCACATCAGCTAGGTGAGGGGGTGCATATAGATGTTAAACAACATTGGAGAGTGGATTGCCCACTGAGGGACCCCACGCACCAGGCGACACTCTCTCTCCTTCGAGGCAACACTGTCTCTCCTAGCACCAAAATAGCAGGGGAGTTGCTGGTGCCTGTCAATTAAATAATCCCCAGTTTTCAAATGAATTGGACCAAGGGGTCCAATTCTATGGGTCCCTGAACAAGGTGCCCAAAGTGTCCTCCATTGTTTCCCATGGGGAGTAACCAAACACAGAAAATATACCAGCCTCACTAACCCATGTTGCTCTGGCAGAATAATCACTTGTACCACCCTCCAAATAGTGTAGGGCTGGTTCAAGGTATTTTGTCACTCAGTCATGGTATACCTCCTGGGCCCATGCTGCCCCATGCTCCCCCGAGCCAGTTTCAAGCCAAGCCCCTGCAGTGGGCCCAGGAAGTCATGTCTGTTACCTTCCTAACAGCTGGGAGAAGCTAAGCCTCAGTGGTGCCTGACATCCTCCTGTCTGTGTTGCTCCAAGGAGTCACTTGAGTGGCTTGGCTGGAGCCCCAGGCCTGAAACAGTGTTATGTATGTTTTCCATCTCCATGGAGGGAAAACCGCTTCATATTTGGAGAAGCTTCTGCTAATTACTTTCAATAAGACCTTATATTCTTGCCTTTCTATACCATAATGGACTAAAGCTTTCTACAAGGGAATCATTCATAAACTGTAACCATCAATAGGGATGGACACAAACTTGGGAAATGCAGTTTGGTTCATGGTTTGTGGTGTGCCAAAGTTCATGAACCATGAACAGTCACAAAATTTTAGCCACCAAATGAACTGGTTTGGTTTGTGAGGTTTGTGATGTGATAGAACGCCCTATGGCATTCTAGAGACACCAAATTCACAGGGGATCTCCATCTGGTTCTCCTCTACCTGCCCTCCAAGTTTGATGAGGATTGGATTTATGAGTTCTGAATTATGGACCCCCCAAAGAAGGTATCCCCGGGAAAGTGCTTTCTGGGGAAATGGCAGGCACAGGTTCAGGAGGTTAAGGAGTATATAGAATGGATCCTGTGCAAGCTAGAGACACAAAAGTCACAGGGGACCTCCCCTGGATGCTCCTCTACTTGCCCTCCAAGTTCCTCCCCCCATTGCTTCGAAGTTTGTTAAACACTCTGTCTGGAAATGTATCCATTCATGAACAGGCACGAACAGCTTGAGAGTTTGTGGAAAGTTCGTGCCGGTTGACCTGCCACGAACTTCACTTTGTAAAAAACGAACCAGCCAGATTTCCTCATGATTGTGGGCCAGTTCATGCCCATCCCTAACCCTCAAACAAAAACCATAAAATACCACATAAACAGCATCAATTGAAACATCTCCATGCAGTCCCAAAAGGCATTTGGAAGAAGAAGGTCTTCACAGCCCTGCTAAAAATGCCCAAAGCTTTAATAAGAGAGGGAGTTCCACAACCATGGCACTATCAGATAGAGTTTCTAAAGTCTAGGTGGGGCCTGGAGAGCTTGTGGAATTACAACTGATCTCCAGATGGCAGAGGTTAGTTAGCCAGGAGAAAAATGGCTGCTCTGGAGGGTAGACTCTATTGTATTATACCCCATTGAGGTCTCTCTTGTCCCCAAACCCCACCCTTCCCAAGCTCCGGTCCCAAATCTCCAGGAATCCCCCAACCCAGAGTTGGCAATCCTACTGTCAGAGGGGCCATAACAGCTGACCATAAGTGACAATGAATCAGATCCTGGCCTGAATCAATTCAGATTATTGGTGGTGCTGGTAGGGCTTCATGTCTGAATATTATTGTTGTTGTTGTTCAGTCGCACAGTCGAGTCCGACTCTTCGCGACCCCATGGACCAGCTCCCGCCAGGCCCTCCTGTCTTCCGCCGTCCTCTGAAGTTGGCTCAATTTCATGTTCGTTGCGTCGATGACACTGTCCAACCATCTCATCCTTTGCCGTCCCCGTCTTCTTTGACCTTCAATCTTTCCCAGCATCAGGGTCTTCTCCATTGAGTGCTCCCTTCTCATTTGGTGGCCAAAGTATTCGAGCTTTAGTTTCATTATCTGGCCTTCCAGGGAACAGTCAGGGTTGATTTCTTTTAGGATTGACTGATTTGATCTTCTTGCAGTCCAAGGGACTGAATATTATTCCCCTGCACCAAATGTGTCTTATACACAGCAAACTGAGGAAAGGCTCTGAGGGGTAGAATGGTGAAGGATACGGTTGACAACCTCCAGGTGGTAGCTGGAGATCTCCTGAGATTGCAACTGATCTCCAGCTGACAGAGATCAGTTTGCCTGGAGAAAATGGCCTCTTTGGAAGGTGGAATCTGTGGAATTATACCCCATTGATGTTCCTCCCCTCCCCAAACCCTGCCCTCTTCAGATTTCAACCCTCCCATCTCCAGGTATTTCCCAACTTTATGTGGGACAGCTTGCTAACCACGAAACCCTCACCAGCAATTTCAAATCATAAAGCCCTACAACATGAAGGGCTTGTCTGGTTTATACTAATTGGCGTATCTACACTGACTGGTGTGGGGAGCCAAAAGGAAGGTAACATAATTTAGCCAGGTCCTCCTTCCCCCCCAGTCTTAAGGTGTACTTTACGCGTATCTGCACTGACTGGTGTGGGGACCCAAAAGGTCCTCTTTCCCCCCCAGTCTTAAGGTGTACTTTACCTTCACCAGAGGATCAGTAAACAGCGTGCGCCCTCTCTACATTGTCTTCCATTTTACTGAGTTCCACTTGTTCTCTAAGAACCAAGTTCATAAATTCTAGCAAATTATTATCACTGGCCTTTGGTCTTTATAGCTATTTTTTTAAACTACAGAATGTTAACTTACAAAGGGGGTAAGAAGCAGAAATATTTATGAAGTTTTTTTTAAAAATCCACTTGAAAATACACCTTGTTCTCTAATTCCAGAAGAAACCTGCTTTGTTAAAAAACCTTCCCCTGAACTTACCATTATTTGTCAACAGTAAGCATTCTTTTAAAAGCCTTTTTAAATTTATGAACTAAATAATGTACCCTTACTTGGGGAATTGGCACACTGCAGACTTATTGCAAGTGACATTAAAGAAGAACTATAACCATTTACATTTTTAAATAAGGCTGTTATGCTAGATATAATCAGAGCATGTGTTGATCTAGTTGTTCTAAATAATGTCGGCAAAAAACAACAACCACCCTCGACTAAAAATAACATGGCATTTCATTTGGAAGAGACAGAGTGCTTCCTTCCCAAAGACTTGAAAACGACTAAAGCTTAAAAGTCCCTTGTTACTGCTGTTCTTCTAAAACTGGTCCACATTTAAACCTCTGTTACATAGTACCTGTTTAAGTCAAGTTCCCTTAAACATCCTTTGAGCCATATGGGACAGTGACCAGATGTATCCAGACTTCAAAGATCTTCAACATCCTTTAACTACTGAATCGACTTAAGTCAGCTCTGGCGGTAAACATGAACATGAGAACCCAGGCTGGTTCTTCTCTGTGGAAATGTCAGAACATAGGAATAACCAGGCTGCATCAGACCACCTAGTCCACCATCTTGTGTCCAACAGTAGCTAGTTGGGTGTTACAAGGAGGTCCACCAGCAAAGCCTACAGAGATGGAATCCCATGGAATCTGACCACAACCAGGAACTGCATTTGGCTGTCACAGTTAATAGCCAACAACAGACCCCCCCCTCTAAATCTGTCTAACCATCTTTTAAATTCATCCAGATCTTACCTGTTGGCAGTGGACTCCACCGGTCAAGGACCCATTGTGTGAGACAGTACTTCTTTTTATCTGTTCTGACTTAACTGCCAATCAGTTTCATAGGATAACCATGAGTGCCAATATAATGAAAGAGGGAGAAAAAAATAATCCACTCTCTCTACGTCATGCAGTATTTTGTGCACCTCTAACACATCTCCCCAGACTCCGTTTTTTCTCTCTCAGCTAAAATGCTCCAGATGCTTTGGCATTACCTCCTAGGGCAGGCACTTCTTCAACCCCCATGATAGGGCATTTCCAGAGCAGAGGTCATGGGAGAAAAGAAGGTGCTGGATCCTTCTGTTACCTACTGCTTTCTCCTGCAACTCATGCCAAACGGGGATGTGTTTGCCACACCAGTGGAGGAAAACTGGGAGGGAGGGCTGTGTCAGAGAAAGGAACAGTGAAACAAGGCTTGACATTTATTTTCCCTGTCCTGATTGCCCCCCCCCAACAACTGCTTTGCCATGGAGCACTAGTGATCCAGGTCCCCAGACTAGGGTTGCCAACCTACAGGCGAGGGGGATTCCAAAAACAGTATCTGTGACAAAAATAACAAAGAGTAAATAAAGATAAGTTGCAAAAATGTTCACTGTAGTAATTTCTGTAGAAAGTTTTCTTCTATTATCGCTCACACGCTAATGAATACTGCGCAATGAACAATTCATTTCACAATATTTGCTTTATCTGAGTGTGTAGCAATCCCAATTCTTATCCATCACTACCTATCAACTCCTGAAGGAAACATTCCATGTTGACTCTCTAATAACAGAACCCAAGGTCTTCACAATGTATAAGCTGGATTCAGCTAATTATTTTTGTCACGGATTTTTGTCTTAGCTCAGGAAGGATGGCTCCAGAGCAAACTAACTTCTGCAGTAGCCAAATCATTGGCTCACATCTTTAATGCCAGTAGCTCACAAAGTAGAATTGTTGCTCACAAGACTCCACAGCTTAGAGGGAGATTTCGTAATGATAGACAAAAGGTTTCAGAATCTATTCCATTATTAATAATTGATCCTATTGATAGCTGGATTCTTAATTCCCCAAAGTAAGGAGTCTAGGATTAGTCTGGAATGCAATTTATGCTTCCTCTTCTAAGGACTCTCTTTTATTTATTTATTATTTCTATTTAAAAACTGCTGTTCTCTGAGTTCACAGAGCTGAGGGCAGTTAACAACAGAAAATCTATACAATTTAAAATCCAAAGAATAACTTAAAACATAACTAGAAATATACTGAAGACCTGTCCGCAGTAAATGAAGAAGAGAGAATCTAACTTTAACTGTCACTGAATCATTATTTTCCTTATTAGGACATGATCCCCCAACATTAACCTTTATGCATCCTAATCCTATATACGTTTACTCAGAAGTAAGCATCACTTTGTACAATGGGGGTTACTCTCAAGGAAGTGTATACAGGACTGTGGCCTTAGTCCCATAAATGTCAGTAGGAAAGATATAAGAAGCACTTAACTCTTCCATTCAAATCATAATGTCCTAAATGTGCTTAACCATTGTATACAGTGCACTGAGCTATCAAAGGGCTTGACGGTCACGACTAGACATAACCCAGCAGAAGTCTAGCAACAAATCGATCACTTGCAAGTGCTGATTGCATGGTTTGGTTCTCAACCACTGTTCTGAATGGCAATGGGCTATTCTTCTGCTTCATTTATAAAGCTTTGGGTGTGGCCAGAGACTCTGTGAGGAGGGAGGGAAGCCTGGAAGGAAGATTCCTGCCAGCTGTAACATCGAAGTGGAGCTTGTTTGCTCATCCTGTGTCCAGGTAGAAAGTCTGGGTGTGGCCAATCTTTGCCTTGCACCCTATGGCTGTGGATGAGCTGGCCCATTGATTCTAGGACCAGCCCAATAACCCTGGTTAGTTTGTTTGTTTTGGATAAATTGTATTTTTCTTGGCATTTTGATTGCACTTTCTAGTATTGTTGCAAGCAATTTTGAGTCCTTCTGGGGAGAAAAGTGAGCAATAAATATTCTAAAAGTGCTCCTTGACCTGGATAACCCAGGCAAGCCTGATCTCATCAGATCTCAGAAGCTAAGCAGAGCCAACCCTGGCAAGTACTTGGGTGGGAGACCTCCAAGGAATACCAGGGCTGTGATGTAGAGACAAGCCACCTCTCTGAACGTCCCTTGCCTCCAAGCCCCACTAGGGATCACCAAAGTCAGCCATGACATACACACACACATTCTAAAAGTGCAACCCTATGCAGAGATACACTTTTCTAACTCTGTTGAAGTCAATGAGTTCTAGAAGGGTGTTAACTCGGTTAAAATGGTGTGATGTGACTGCAAAGAAAGCTAATGCAATCTTAGGATGCATTAACAGAAGCCTTGTGTCCAGATCATGGGAGGTGGTAGTTCTGCTCTATTCTGCTATGGTCAGACCTCACCTGGAGTACTGTGTCCAGTTTTGGGCACCACATTTTAGGTTTAGCCCGGGAAAGAGAAAACATAGAGGGGAAATGATTGCAGTCTTCAAGTACTCGAAGGGCTGTCATGTAGAAGATGGAGCAGATCTCTTCTCTCTTGCTTTGGATTGCAAGACTAGATCTAATGGGTGGGAATTACAAGGGAGTCATTACCGGCTAAATATCAGGAGAAACTTCCTAACTGTCAGAGTGGTTGAGCAGTGGAACAGACTGCCTCGGGAGGTGGTGGATGCTCCTTCGCTGGACGTTTTCAAGCGGAGGCTGGACAACCATCTTTCGGGTATGTTGTAGGGCTATCTTTCGGCTATGCTCCTGCAAATTGCAGGGGGTTGGACTAGATGACTTGCAAGGTCCTTTCCAACTCTAACATTCTATGATTCTATGAAAAGGTGCTTAATTTAAGGAGTTGAGAAGAGAACTAAAGAGCCATCTGTGATCATCTGGCCCTTTCACAGATGCAAGGCCTCAGTTATTGTCATAGTCATCAAGTCTTATGCTTGCACATACGAACTTACCCCTAGTTGTGATCAAAAGAATACAATTCCAGGTCTGCAGATAATAAGGTGGTAGCAGAGAAGAACATGTCTGAAACAATTTGCTAGAATAAAATCTCAGATAAACTAGACAGTTATTTATATTGGGGTTGATCCAGGAACCGTGGGAGTTCTTCCTTGGTCTACGGAGGGGGAAAAGCCTGCTGGTGTGTGACGTGCTACAAACTGTGCTGTGTTTGAAACTGAGGAGTTCTCAAGTCCAGCCCACAAACCTTCTCTTCCATTAGGCTATTTTCCTGGCTCTGTTTGAGGACGGTGCTGGCGAGTTTCATCTTCCTAACAGCTTCTTGGCAATCAAGGAGCTCTCAGTAGCAAATTTTCCATCCATTTGAAATCCCGGGGCGGGTCAGAATGAATGTTTTCTGTGCCATTACTTTAAAAAATAGGAAGGGCCGGAGTATAAAGAGCCGGCACTTTGTTGCAAATTGTGCAGCAAAACATTAGCACGCCATCATCTCCACAAGAGCCTGCCTCCCCCTTTTTTCCTCGTGGTCCTCCAGGATGGTCTCCGGTTGTTAAACAGTCCCTGCTGCATTTGCGAGTCACATGGCTCCTTCTCTGCCTCTCTTTTTTTGTCATTTCAACTTTTACATACACAGATTACTTACTCTCAGCTGCCCACTCCCACATGGCTGGTAAAAATGTAATTGACTTCCTCAGACTCACTTATCCGGTTTCCCCCTTGCCTTTAATGGAACCACACAAGGGAGAGATTTAGAGCCAAATTAGAGCCACCGTGCTTTCACATTAGAGACAGAAATATTTCCTCACGATTGTCTTCTCTGCATACAAGGGATTGCGATAGTTAGGGGCCATGAAATGGCGGCATCCTTGTTTCAGAGGCTGGAAGGAAAAGTAATGCTGCTCGCTACGACTGGTTGAGAGGTAAGAACACAAGAGGAGGCCATGTTGGATCAGGCCAATGGCCCATCCAGTCCAACACTCTGTCACACAGTGGCCAAAAATACCAGGTGCCATCAGGAAGTCCACCAGTGGGGCCAGGACACTAGAAGCCCTCCCACAAGCACCAAGAATACAGAGCATCACTTGCCCTAGATCGAGAGTTCCTATCTATACCTTGTGGCTAAAAGCCACTGATGGACCTCTGTTCCATAGGTTTATCCAATTCCCTCTTGAAGCCATCCATTAGGGTTAGGGTTATAGATGTCTCTCCATGCAAAGCCGCCGGAGGACCTCCAAGAATACAGCCACATGGTAGAAGTAACATCTGATTTGACGCACTCCTTGTTACAGCCACAGCTCACTCCTAGTTACTCATGTTGAATGTGTCAGCCGTAAATGTCGTGCCGTGGTATGTAAATTAGCACAGTGAAGAAGCCATGGGCAAATCGTGCCATCCACTCAGATTGTTGTCAGATGACTAATTACGAACAATGCTCCCTCTAAGCTGTGGAGTCTTGTGAGCAAAAATTCTACTTTGTGAGTGAGCGATTTGGCTACTGCATAAATTAGTTTGCTCTGGAGCCATCCTTCCTGAGCAAAGACAAAAATTGTGTGAGCTGGAGGCTAAAAAACTGAGCTAGGTCACACTTACTCAGCTTAGAGGGAACACTGATTACGAACGACATCCAGAAATGTTTTTTTTAAAAGTTGTTAAGAACTTGGGCCTAGACTGATGCATAACATTTCTGCAGCTGCTCATCCTTGCAGTGTTGCTTTGGACTGGTGGTTGTACTTTGTGTAAGAACCTGCTGAATTCTCCCTCTTCCAGCCGCAAAAATTGTGCATCCCAGTGCCGGGGACCTCAGTACCTGAAACTAGTGTTGGGGCCAGTACACCATCTCTCCTTTCAATATCTAGGGAAAATTACCTTAATGTTATTCCCCCCCCCCTTTGCTGGTCACAAACCGACACAGAACTATCTATACTCAAGGCCATTTATTTCAATGGATTTCAGTGCAACCAGCTCTGTCCTGCACTGTGATGTCTATAACAGTTACCAAACAGTGGTCTAGCCTACATAGCGGTCTAGCTTTTCACATTAACACTTCTTTGTAAGAGATGATTCTCGTAGGTAACATTTTTTTTTTAATGAAACATGGGCCCACAATTTTTTAAAAAATGTATCTCCAAACATTTGTTATCTGGCTGGAGAAAAGAACTGGGGGAAAAAAAAATCTCCTTTGTTTCCAGCACCACAGCACAGAACAGGCAATTTAAAAAAAAATCTCCGCTATTCTCTGGTTGTTGGGGGGGGGTGTTGTGTGTGTTTGTGTGTGTGTGCATGCCTGGAAGTCATGGGGCTTGGATGTTTTCAGAGAGGTGCCTTACTATTGCCTGCGCAGCCCTAGTATTCCTTGGAGGTCTCCCTTCCAAGCACTTGCCAGAAACTTATTTTTCGAGATCTGACGAGATCGGGCTTGCCTGGGCTATCCAGGTCAGGGCTGATATTTTCTGTTTTAAAGCCTCCCAAACATATGTGGAAGGTATGAAAATGATGGTGGGCTGTGTTTGTTTCTGAAATACCTCTCTCTCTTTCTCTCTCTCTCTCTCTCTCTCTCTCTCTCTCTCTCTCTCTCTCTCTCACACACACACACACACACACACACACACACACACACTTAATAACACCGGCAGAAAATGATACACCAGATGGATTACAGGTATACATTTTTAGTAAAGTTTTCTGAGGAACAAATTAAAAAAATGTAACCCATCTTTTGGAAAAGAGGTCCAGTAACCCAGCAGGTACATGTTTATGCACTTTGCAAAGGCTTAAAAAAAATCCACAGGAGCTTTGAAGTCCTCTTGACTATGACTCTGTTTTCAGGATACTGGGATAGATTTCCCTCAAAATCCTCCATGGTCTGCTAATCTTTACAGCAGCAGCAGCAGCAGCAGCAGAGACGATAGAGACCCCAGCTTTAACAGCCGCGGGACTCTGAGAATCAGAAGCCTGTTTGGTCGTGATGGATCTTTCATTCAATAACTTAAAAGTGTCCACCAAGCACTAAATCCAGGCCTCTTAACGGCAGGCTTCCCAAAGGAGGCACTGGCAATTTCTAGGTGAGGTACCAACTGCTCTGGGAAAGGTCAGTCCCTGTGCTATTAGACCCTTCCCCCTAGAGCTAAACCCAAGAAGTAGGTGTCATTCACCTCCTCCTCCCTGGTGGGTATCAGCAAACAAGACAACCTCTTTAAAGAAACCTCCTTACAGGGCTCAGGGATCTGTACTATCAAGCAAGGATCAATATGCTCAGTTCAAAGAAGAGAGTGTTCATGCAAAAATAAATTACCCACATAGCATGCCACACTCCAGCGTCTCAGCTATACTTGTTCTTGGAGTTCCATCATTGTGGTTTTTGTTTTTGGTGCTGCTGTTTAGAGTGGAGGGCATGCAGACTGAGTCTGTAGCCCTGGGAGGAGGAGGAGGAGGAGGAAGAGGAGGATTGTATGGCATACTGAGTCTGTATCCGTGGGAGGTGGAGGAGGAGGAGGAGGAGGAGGAGGAGGATTGTATGGCATTGTTTCTAGAATAGCCAGGAGATTCTGAAATTGTCTGGCAGATAGAAGTTTTAGCTCTTTAGCATTATGCACCACAAGGTTGTTTTCAAGGCAAGAGATGTTTCAGAGTTGGTTTTGCCATTGCCTGCCTCTGAATCATGAGCCTGGTATTCCTAGCCAAGGCTGATCCTGATTAGATTCCAAGGTCTTGATGGGATCGGGTTAGGCTGGGCTATCCAGGTCAGGGAACAAGGAGATTAACTCTTCCTCCGTGCCATTTCCCTGACTGAAAATGACCCATCCATGCTCATAAGAACATAAGAGACACCAATGTTGGATCAGGCCAAAGGCCCATCCAGTCCAACAGTCTGTCACACAGTGGCCCCAGAGTCCCTATCTATACCTTGTGGCTAATAGCCACTGATGGACCTCTGCTCCATATGCTTATCTAATTCCCTTTTGAAGCCGTCCATGCTTGTAGCTGCCACCACTTCCTGTGGCAGTGAATTCCAAGTGTTAATCACTCTTTGGGTGAAGAAGTACTTCCTTTTATCCGTTCTAACCCGACCGCTCAGCAATTTCATGGAGTGCCCACGGGTTCTTGTATTGTGAGAAAGGGAGAAAAGTACCTCTTTCTCTACCTGCTCTTTCCCATGCATAATCTTATAAACCTCGATCATGTCACCCCTCAGTCGTCTTTTCTCCAAGCTAAAGAGCCCTAAGCGCTTTAACCTTTCCTCATAGGGAAAGTGTTCCAACCCTTTTATCATTCGAGTTGCTCTTTTCTGCACTTTTTCCAAAGCTATAATATCCTTTTTAAGGTGTGGTGACCAGAATTGCACACAGTATTCCAGATGAGGTCGCACCATTGATTTATATAGCGGCATTATGATATTGGCTGATCTGTTTACAATACCCTTCCTAATAATCCCCAGCATAGCATTGGCCTTCTTTATTGCAGTCACACACTGTCTCGACATTTTCAGTGAGTTATCTACTACAACTCCAAGATCTCTCTCTTGATCTGTCTCTGCCAGTTCAGACCCCATCAATGTGTATTTATATTTAGGATTTTTGGCTCCAATGTGCATCACCTTGCACTTGGCCACATTGAACCCCATTTGCCATGTTGACGCCCACTTGCCCATCTTTGACAGATCCCTTTGGAGTGCCTCACAATCCTCACTGGTTTTCACCACCCTGAACAACTTCGTATCATCCGCAAATTTAGCCACTTCACTGCTTACTCCCAACTCCAAATCATTAATGAACAAGTTAAAAAGCAGTGGACCAAGTACTGATCCCTGTGGTACCCCACTGCTTACCCCCCTCCACTGGGAGAACTGCCCATTTATACTCACTCTCTGTTTTCTATTAATTAGCCAGTTTTTGATCCATAAAAGGACTTGTCCTTTTATCCCATGATTTTTGAGCTTGCTTAGGAGCCTTTGATGAGGAACTTTATCAAAAGCTTTCTGGAAGTCAAGGTAAACAATATCTATTGGATCCCCCTTGTCCACATGTTTGTTCACCCCCTCAAAGAACATTAACAGGTTAGTGAGACAAGATCTTCCCTTACAGAACCCATGCTGAATCTTCCTCAATAGGTTTTGTTCATCTATGTGCCTACTAATTCTTTCCTTAATAATGGTTTCCACCAATTGGTAGTAGGCAGTCACTTCCCCATATAATAATGTGGCCCTAGATAGGTAGTTAAATTGTATGTAAACCTCTCAGAGACCCTTCGGGGTTTGAGCGGTATAGAAGTTGAAAGTATAAATAAAAATAAAATAAATTTACCCGATATCGACATCAGACTGACTGGCCTGTAATTTCCCGGATCTCCTCTGGAACCCTTTTTAAAGATGGGAGTGACATTAGCTACCTTCCAGTCCTCAGGAATGGAGGCAGATTTTAAGGAAAGATTACATATCTTTGTCAGGAGATCACATTTGAGTTCTTTCAGAACTCTCGGATGTATGCCATCTGGGCCTGGTGATTTATCAGTTTTTAAGTTGTCTATCAGTTTTAGGACCTCCTGTCTCGTCACCTCAATCTGACTCAGGTCTTTCAATACCCCTCCCGAAATCAGTGGTGCTGGGGTGGGCAAGCACTTCTCATCTTCCACAGTGAAGACAGAGGCAAAAAATGCATTTAGCTTCTCAGCCATTTCCCTATCATCCTTCAGTACTCCTTTTACCCCTTGGTCATCCAAGGGCCCCACTGCCGCCCTGGCTGGTTTCCTGCTCCTAATGTATTATAAATAGAACAGTAAAATAGAACAGATCCAAGGCACTAAAAAAACAACAACCCATGCCATTAAAAACAAGACAAGTTATTTGCCATAGCCTGTGTTCCGTTTTATCAGCCTCACTGTGACTAGCTTTCCACTGCTTAAAGGAATCCTTTTTACCTTTTGCAGCTTCCATTACTTTGTTAACCATGCAGGCTTTTTCCTCTACCTGTTTGTGCCTTTCCTAACCTGCGGAATATATTTTTTCTGAACTTCTAGGATTGTAGTTTTAAATAGTTTCCAAGCTTCCCCAATGGTTTTCACTCTTTCTACTTTTTCTTTCAGTTTCCTCCCCACATGTCCCCTCATACCAGAGAAGTTACCCCTTTTAGATGGGACAGGGAAAAAGACAGGCACGGTATTTCTCCCTACCCAGGCCTGGCATCAGCATACCTCAAGGTGGGGCAGCTGCCAGGGACTGGGCTTCTGGTGAGACCCACTGCCACTGACCACACCCCTCCCCTGCTGCCCATCTCCCCTTCCCCTGCCTGATTGCTTGCAGGCACTCGGCCATCCGTGCTCTCAGCCATAGGCACTGCCCGGCATCGTCAGGAATGGGCATGTGGGTGGTAAGTGCAGGCGGTGACAGGGCTTCTGAGAGGGTGGAGGGAGGATATGCAGGCAAATGTGTCAGTGGGTTGGAAGGGAGGGATGAAAGGGGGGCTGGTGGCAGGCAGGCCCAGGGCCCCCAAATCTGGAACCAGCCCTGTCCCCCCCCCCAAATAAAATGAGACAGTCCTCATTGAGTGGAAAATTCAAATTCAAATGTTTTAAGTAAGTAAATAAAAGCTGCTCAAGCAGGAAGAAGAATTAAACTCTCTCTTCCCCGGCACCATGGCATAGATCCATCTCATCCTCTCTCAAGACTGTCTTTAGTGCCAAAAACACACTGGGAACTGCAATTATGGAGCTCCAACACGACACATACATTGATCCTCATGCAAACCAGGTTGCCTCATCAACATGTGGAGAGTGAGCAGGTCAGAAATCCATGACCCAGAAGCACACTGTGGCAGCATAACAATGCTGCTCGTATAGCAAATGAGGAGCTGTTTTAAATATATAGCCACCCATCTGGGAAGCTACACAGGTTTTTCCGGTGTCATGTTTAGATTAGGCTATGGATTTTTCTATGACTCCCTTTAAAAACAGGAAGCCTATTGCAAGCGACAGCTAAGCCCAATCAAAGTAAAACGCAAGAATCTAAAACTATGTAAAACCCAAGAATCTGAAAAAGAGTACGTAAAATGTGAGAAGCTCCTTGTAAAAAGCTGGACCCCCCCAACACCCCCACCATCAACCTGACACAAACCAACTCCAGCAATGAACAAACTTTAAGAAAACAGCAAAACTATCGAAACTGATAGAATCATACCTAAAAGCAGCCTGACAACCCTTGGGAGATGGCGAAACACATGGCGGGGGGAGGGGAAGGAAAAACCAGTTCTGGAAGCCCGTAAACGTTGGCTCTCGATATTCCTGGTTAATCCCGAATATTTCTGGGATTTTTCAGGACCCATTTTTCAGCATCCCAAAAGTTCCCAGATACGTTTGGGAGACTGGAATATAGCCAATGAATACTGATAAGGTATTTTTTCATATATGTATTTGGCTTGGTTATATCTGAGCGCATAAGAGATCCTTGATGAAAACCCCTTATAGTTATTTTAAAGCTAATTCGAATCCATGTCAGCGGGACATGTTTTGAAGATTAGGGAAGGTCTGTCGGGAGGGAAAGGTCTGTTCTTCCCATTTCTTCAACAATTTATGTTGTGCTTCTAAAGCGGTAATTGACCTCACTGGAGGAACAAGACAGAGGCCCAATCTGCATCTAGCATTCACTCCGCTGTTTTACCAAACCCACGCTTGAACAGAAATTCCCTTCTATGTTGCATACCACTTTCACTTTGATTGATTGTCGGATTTTATGGCAGTGTCCAGACTGCATGCCGCTTTCCCTTCATTTGATCTCTCGGTTTTATGGTAGCCGTCTGCATAGATTTATGGCTGTTTTATGGCCATTCAGGGGTGACTCTGCAGTCAGTATGGCATTGGCCTGGGGTATTTGAATGTGGTTTATAGCTGCATCTTTTTCTGTTCCAGTGTGGGTTTGGTAAAACAGTGGAGCAAATGCTAGATGCAGACTGGGCCAGATACAGCTCTCTTAATAGCCCTGCTTTGGTCTCCTGATTCTTGGGCCCGCTCACTAACTTAAAGGAAAATGGTGAGATGATCTACTTACAGATCTCTTGTGTCATATTTTGGCTAGACCCTGAATTACTTTAAGGACTGAGCTGCTTGCGTTTGAAAAGCATTGGCCTCTGGGAACCTCACATCAAGGATCTGGCCTGGATAAGGAAAAAGAGGGAGTCTTAAAATGATACCAAAAAGCCATTAACCTTCTGGAGCAGAGTCAGCAACTTTTTGGGACTAAAGAGCCAAACCATGTCAAGGTTCAGAGCAAGAGATCAAAGGAAAAGTCTATTTGCATAACTAAACATATACAGTTTAACCTTACTAATGACTGACATGTTGACTAACAATCCACCGCAGCTCAAATGCTGGTTGTAATCAGTCCTTTATGAGCACAAATGAGGTCTCACATTAAGTATTAAATATACACATGAGCACCCTGTGCAATAGTTTTAGTACACCGACATTAATTTGTGCATGGTTTGCACCTGGATTACTGGATTACCTTTCATTTCCCTTTCTGCAAAGCATCTCCGTGAAGGTCTTCAGTCCCATACAAATATTTGCCTGCTATTCCCTTCACGTACTAGTTATTGCAGCATCCCATCTATCCCTCCAATATACATTAACTTAGAGATATTAACATGGAAGCTATGAATGAGATGTGTGCATGCTAGATAGACTCTGCCATCGAGCACTCTTCCTCTTTGGCTAAAACGTCCGTTTGTGCAATGGCCCATTGAAAACCACTGATGGTGCAAATGGAAGTTCTAGTGGAAGAGGGAACATGCTCCACAGAAGAGACAGTTTAGCATGCACAGATCTTGTTCCTAGGATCCAAGCCTTCGTTTTCCAAGCCATATTTGGTTCTGTACTTGACACATTTGGGCCTATCACCATTTGCTACAGACCCCTGTTCTGGAATGACCCCCTGGAATAACCAGCAGACTTGGGGCAAGGGAGTCTGGTGGTCTGCTTGACGGGACAAGTTCTACAAACAGAAGTCCATCTCTGCTAAGAAGGAAGTTTGTTCAGATTATTATCTGAAGACCTAACTGATGGGAAAGTAGGATATGAATCTTTGAGAAAATCAATAATAAACAAAGACCGTTGGTACAATGAGCCCCTTAAAAGATGGCAAGTGGCTCAAAATAGTGTAAGAAAGCTGGGTTAGACCTAACACTTCGAATAAATATGGACTTTCATATTGTAAATATTAAAATGTGAATAATTTAGTTAATGCATACCCTTTGATATACACAGAAACAGTTGATCTCCGGTGGGATAGTAACTGTTAATTTCATGGGCTTTTTGTTGGCCTAAATTTGCTTACTGGTTTGGTGGCAATCCCCCCCCCCTTTTCTTATTTGAGTTCTCTGCCAATGAGTTGTCTTTATTTTGTCTTAGTTCTATTTTTAATGGATTAGGAGAAAGCACATTTTCTACATCTTAAGGAGCATCTCTAAATATCTATCTATCTATCTATCTATCTATCTATCTATCTATCTATCATCTATCTATCTATCTATCATCTATCTATCTATCTATCTATCTATCTATCTATCTATCTATCTATCATAAAACAAACAAAACAACAAGAACTGGGACATATGTCTGCCTGCCCTTTCCAATATGAAGGTATTTTCCTGAGTCACCACCAGCTTCATGAAATTGAACACTATAACTTTCATGACAGAACATGTCAGTTTATCATGATTTTTTCTTTCTGCATTAGTATTTTTTTTGTAAAACTAGTAACTTCCTAATGAAGCCAAGGTTTATAGGATATTTCTAGAGATCAAATAAACATACTCCCCCAAACCATTCTCTTCTTTAAAGTTTGCTGGTGAATATCTTTATTTATTTATTTGATTTATACCCCGCCCTCCCCAGCAGGCTCAGGGCGGCTACAACAGAGGCAATTGCCATAACAACAGTTAAAACAACATAAAAACAATCATTAAACAGTATAAAACAATCATTAAGTAAAGTGCGGTGCTCTTGATGTTAAAATGTTCTTAAACCAAGATGAGTTCCATTCATCAACCTAACCTGACAGCATACATTCTTTGGTTAACTAGGCGTCTGCCCAGGGCCGACTCACCTCCAGATCTAATCCACCGTCGAAGATGGCAACTCGGTGGTGGTACAGTGACGGTGGCGGCTCCTATGCAAAGGCCTGGCGGAAGAGCTCTGTCTTGCAGGCCCTGCGGAACTGTGCCAGGTCCCGCAGGGCCCGAACCTGCTCTGGGAGCTCATTCCACCAGACAGGATCTTCCAATCTTCCAATTGTTGAGTGAATATGGTTCAAGTAGTTGGTAGTTGGCCTTATCTTTTCACACACTAAGCATCTGTAATAGTGGTCAAAAGTTTGCCGTCTATGACTGCCGGCAGGGAACATTTAAATTCAATGTTGACAGTATTTTATCGGCAAATCGATTTCATATTACCTTCAACATAATTTTGTAAATTTCATACAATTCATTAAGCCAGTGAAACATCTGATGCCAATATTGTCTAATGATCAACATTTTGAAATACGTTTGTGTTTTTCCTGAAGGGCGGAGACACCTTGTCACATGAGAAGATGAGTGCTCCCTCTAAACTGTGGAGTCTTGTGAGCAAAAATTCTACTTTGTGAGCTACTTGTATTAAAGTTGTGAGTGAACGATTTGGCTACTGCATTAATTAGTTTGCTCTGGAGCCCTCCTTCCTGAGCTGAGACGAAAATGTGTGAGCCAGAGGCTAAAAAACTGAGCTAGCTCACACCAACTCAGCTTAGAGGGGACACTGGACATCACATAACCCTGATTCTTAGGAAAAGAGCCCAGCCCCCAGCATTTCCATCTTACATGATCTTGACCCCAAGTTCAGTGCTGCTCAGTGACCTGAGATGAAAAATTTTGTATGGAGAACTTTCCGGAAAATTTTCCATTACTCATTTCCACATTGTTTCATAGCATAAATGAATGTATGCCAGTAAAAATTGAACAGTTTCAAGGTTGTAATTAATTTTTTCAAGTGAATATCCTCAGGAAAATACAGATAGATAGATGATAGCTAGATGATAACTAACATAAGAACATAAGAGACACCAATGTTGGATCAGGTCAATGGTCCATCCAGTCCAACACTCTGTCACACAGTGGCCAAAAATACCAGGTGCCATCAGGAGGTCCAGCAGTGGGGCCAGGACATTTAGAAGCCCTCTAGCTAGATGATAGCTAGATAATAGATAGATAGATAGATAGACAGACAGACAGACAGAAATAAGTCAATGCAAATATAAATCTATATCCCACATGTATGCAATGTTTAAGCCATATGAGCTTTATTTTGCTTACTAAAACCAAGCCGTACAAACATCCTAAATCAGAGCCTAATCTATTTGCATTGGGAAATGTTCCAGAAAGATTCCCAACTCACAATATTCCCCCAACATGGGGTTAATCAGTAAGATTAAGGGGGAAAAAAATAAGTAATTGTATTAGCAAAAGGGGCCTGAGCTGCTCATGTTGTACAACTGCCACCTCATGTTTGAATTAGTATAATCTAAGCAGTAATTAAAATTTGATAAATTAATGTAGCCCAGAGATCTCAATGAGCTCTCTGGAAACTCGCTAATTTATCTGAGCTGAGAGGTTGTCATTGCATCCGCAATAATGTTAAGGCCTCAAGGGATGGTTAAGCTCTTGGCTTAGATTCCATCTTTAGATCAGTGTGCACTCACCCTTTTTTAAAAAAATATCCCCAAACTAAAAAGGTCATATTACTATATCCATCTCTCTCTCCCATCATTCCCCCCTAAAAAAATAGTGAATGCTATCAAATGAACCTCTTAAATACTTTTTGACAGACTAACAGCAGGCAGCTTGTTGACCTTTGCCCTCCTATCGATTCGCCTTTCAGCCATTATTCTTTGGTGATTTCTACTTTTCCTGTCTGCCCTTTCACTGAAGGAGAACGCTATCATTTCCTCCTTGCATCATCGTCATCATCTGAGGCAGTAATGATCGGGGAACGCACACGTTGCTGAAAAATGTCAGTGCTTTCCTGCTGCAATGTCATTTGATGGTTTCTTTCTTTCTTTTTTTCTAATATATATATTTCTTTTTTTCTAATATATATATATTAAACTTATGAATCATCATCGTCATCATCTGAGGCAGTAATGATCGGGGAACGCACACGTTGCTGAAAAATGTCAGTGCTTTCCTGCTTCAATGACATTTGACGGTTTCTTTCTTTCTTTTTTTCTAATATATATATTTCTTTTTTTCTTATATATATATATAAACTTATTAATCGCCTGTCTAAAGACACCCAAGGTGAAGCACTAAAACAATGCTGTGCTAAAAGAATTGCAAATAATCAACATAAATATACAGGAGATAGAGAGGAATCTCTACACTACCCAGTTCAAATGCTTAATGTAACAGACATAACAGTATGCAGAGGAACACACGCAGCTGCTTTGTTCCGAGACCATTGGTACAACTAGCTCAGTATTGTTTACTCTGACTGCTAGTGACTCTCTAGAGAAGAGTCTTTCCAAACACTGGCTACCTGAATTCGTTTAACTACGAACGCCAGAATATTGAACCGGGACTTTCTGCATGCAAAGCAGTTTCTCTTCCATTGAGCCACAGCCGCTCCTTGTACAAGCAAGTTGTGAGATGACCGGGTGTGCTATTGTACCAACAATAAAACCCAGTTCAAATGCCTGTTGATATAACAGACTTAATAACATGTATAGGAAAATATCGGTGGTGGTGGGTAAATGCCATCAAGTCACCGCTGACTTATAGCGACCCCGGAGGGTCTTTAGAAGCAAGAGATGAACAGAGGTGGTTTGCCATTGCCTGGCTCTGCGTCATGACCCTGGACTTCCTTGGTGGTCTCCCATCCAAATACTGACCAGGGCTGACCCTGCTTAAGCTTCTGAGATCTGATCAGATCGGACTAGCCTGGGCCATCCCGGTCAGAGCAGGAGCATAATACCCGGCAGTTCAGCTCGCATCCTGTTTACCGGTTTGAGAAAGGGAGAAAAGTACCTCTTTCTCTACCTGTTCTTTCCCATGCATAATCTTATAAACCTCAATCATGTCACCCCTCAGTCGTCGTTTCTCCAAGCTAAAGAGCCCTAAGCGCCTTAACCTTTCCTCATAGGGCTTTTCAGCAAGTTGCTTCAGCTGTTCCATCAGTTCAGCAGTGCGCAATCAGCATTTTGTGCGCCCACTTTCTCACACAGCCTAATGGAGTTCTATTCTCCCTCCTCCTTGCTGTGCCATTTCTCTGGCCAGCAGACAATTATTTAAAAGGATTGCTGGATGAGACACAGATCATACAAGTCAGTCATAAAAGAAAGCTGCTTTAAAAAAGAAATTGTACCATTTGGTATTTCTCTAAGTAGTCCTCAGCAACATTAGCATTCTGCAGATATTCAAGTCATTCAGTGGTGAACCAAACAGACCAGATCATGGACTCACAACTGATTGACCCAACCAAGCACATTAAATCTGGCCGCTCAATACACTCACCACTAAATTTGGATCATCCGTAGAACACATTGTGCTGAGTGTGTTTATAGAAGCTGGTTCCCCGGAGACAAGTCTCACTGCCATAATATGAACACGAAAGGTCATGAATACTTTGACAATGATTAAATTCAGGTAACTATTACATCATATCTTCAGTATGGAATAATTAGGCATATTTTCAAAATGGCCAGTGGCAAGCCAATCTTTGCTTAGTGATGTCTGAATATATATTCTGTTGGTACAGTATAAAAGTGTAACATATTATAGCAGTGAGACTGAGGCCTCAACGGGCCCCTGTAAAGTGCACTCATACACCCAGCTTCCATGCTTGGGCCTTGAGTTTAGCAGCCGCAGATGAAGATGATGAATTGTTGCAGTCAGGGCTATTTTTGGGCAGGAACACACAGGAACGGAGTTCTGGCTGGCTTCAGAGTTGGCCACACCCACTACAGCTAAAACCTCTGCATGCATGGCTACAGAGGGAAGGCCTGGAAAGCAACCCCCCCCCCCGCAACCCCGAGGCGGGCAGGCCAGGAGGGCCCTGGAAGGATTGGGGAGGCTTTTAAATGCATCCCCATGCCTTCCCTGGCCTGTCCAAGGGCTGGCAACCGCGGGGCGCCTGGGCAGGCTTAGGGAAGGCATGGAGGTGTGGCCAAATATGCTAATGAGTTCCTGCTGTCAGGTGTGGCCTATTATGCTAATGAGTTCCTGCTGGGCTTTTTCTACAGAAAAAGCCCTGGTTGCAGATTCTCATTAGGTCTGCAGCTATAGGTTTACATAGCAAAACACCTTCGGCTAGAAAGGCAAAAAATGGACAACAGCTGCCAGTTGGTCATTTGCACAGCTATATCTGCTCAGGAATGGTCTGGGGAAGCAAGGCTAATTTGAAATTTTAGTATCAAGATCCTTAAAGGTACCCAGCTGATCAGACTTCAGTAAACCTCTCACGGATCATTCCAGAAATAACACCAATTTATACTTGAAACTCTCTCTCTCTCTCTCTCTCTCTCTCTCTCTCTCTCTCTCTTTCTCACACACACACACACACACACACACACACACACGCCTCTCATTTTAATTCTTTGAACTTGTGTGGCCCCAACCCCAGTTACAAAAAGTTCTTGTTAGAAAATTGCTGGTGGAACTTTTAAAGCAAGAGGTTCTGCAGCATTCATACCACCGTTTTAAAAGCCCTACACTACAAAATCTCGCTTCCTTTAAGAAAGGTGTCCAGATCAACAAGGGCTCCTCAGAAGAGCCAGTGGTATAGTGGTTTAGAGTGGCGGCCTGTAATCTGGAGAACTGGGTTTGATTCCCCGCTCCTCCACATAGAGCCAGTTGGGTGACCTTGGGTCAGTCACAGCTCTCTTAGAGCTCTCTCAGCTCCACCTACCTCACTAGGTGCCTGTTGTGGGGGGAGGAAGGGAAAGTGATTGTATTCTGCTTTGGGAGACAAGAGGGGTCTCCCTCCCTCCCTCTCTCTCTCCTCCTCCTCCTCCTCTTCCTCCTCACAAAAGCTGTACTATGTGGGAGATAGATGTACTGAAGAAGATACCACTGCTGTGAAGCTGAGTTTGTAGAAAGCACAGCATTTCTCATAATTTCTTTTCTGTCTCCTTGGAAGAGGCAATTGTGACCACATCAGTGCAAGAATTTAGTGGGTTTGTATTTTTGTTTTACTTTTATCCCATGACAATGTGGGGGTGCCACAAAACAGTCAAAAGAAGGTTCACATTCCTCTAAGCCCATTAAAATCAATGGGCTTAGAAGGGTGTGATTCTATTTAGTATGGCAGTCAACCAGCGGAGGCACAGCACGATACTTCTAACATGCATTTGCCAAGGCAGAACTGATGGGCATTGGATGCTTGTATTATTCCCTGACAGAGGATTTCTCTCCACAAATGACCCATCAACCACATGCACTAGTCCTGAACATTCAATAGATCAAGAGCCAGTTTGGTGTAGTGGTTAAGTGCGCGGGCTCTAATCTGGGAGAACCGGGTTTGATTCCCCACTCCTCCACTTGCACCTGGCTGGATGACCTTGGGCAAGCCATAGTTCTGTCAGAGCTGTTCCTGAAAAAGAGCAGTTTCTGTCAGAGCTCCCTCAGCCCCACCTACCTCACAGGGTGTCTGTTGTGGGGAGGGGAAGGGAAAGGAGTTCGTAAGCCGCTCTGAGACACCTTTGGGTAGTGAAGGGCGGGGTATAAATCCAATCTCTTCTTCCCCTTCTCTCTTGATTTGACTGCCTGACCGGGACTGCAAAAAAGGGCCGAGTTATCTCATACGTGGCTGGTGGGCTGCATGACGTTTGGTGGGTCATAAATGGGATAGAGACCATCTTGAATCATTTTGCACATGAAGCAAAAGCTCAACGTTTTAGATACTGGGCTGGATGCCCCACAAGGCTAAATCAGCCACTTTGCTGGCAGTTTGCAGCACTATTGTTTATAACGTTTCTGTTCCATCTCTTCTGAGGCCTGCTTGAGGTGGCTCACAATCATCAGCCACCGTATAAAAAGAAGCCATTAAAAAACAAGCCATTAGACACAACCAGCGTACAAACTGCCCCTAAGGCCACCAAAAAGGTGATAACCCCCTAAAATCTCTGCACCTTTGTTGTTGTTCAGTCGCACAGTCGAGTCCGACTCTTCGCGACCCCATGGACCAGATCACGCCAGGCCCTCCTGTCTTCCGCCGTCCTCTGAAGTTGGCTCAATTTCATGTTCGTTGCATCTATGACACTGTCTAACCATCTCATCCTTTGCCGTCCCCGTCTTCTTTGACCTCCAATCTTTCCCAGCATCAGGGTCTTCTCCAGTGAGTGCTCCCTTCTCATTTGGTGGCCAAAGTATTTGAGCTTTAGCTTCATTATCTGGCCTTCCAGGGAACAGTCAGGGTTGATTTCTTTTAGGACTGGCTGATTTGATCTTCTTGCAGTCCAAGGGACTCTCAAGAGTCTTGTAAAAGAGGTGCCAGGTGAGCCTCAAGGGGAAGGGTGCAGGTAGGGCTTGAGAGGAAGATCTTACCTGGAGGGCTGGATGGTATGGGAGAAGACAGGCCTACAAGCACTATCATCACGGCATCCTAAAACTGCCTTCACTTTGGCGGTTACTTCACTCAGCATTATGGCATGGGCAGCTCTGCTTTCATGCAGGAGTCCTGTGGGTGTGCATGTGTTAAGTACCATGCCGTCAAGTTGCTTCTGACCCATGGTGACCCTATGAAATAATGTCCTCCAATACATCCTGTCCTTACCAGCCTTGCTCAGATCTTGCAGACTGAGGGCCACGGCTTCTAGTTAGACAAAATACACAATAATA
>NW_015164780.1:30746-40675 GCF_001447785.1 Gekko japonicus
TACTTCTATCTCCGGCAGATGCAGCTCTTCTTAGGCTCGGACTACTTCACGCTTCTGCGCACGCTCTGCAGCGGCCTCTGTCCAATCAGGCTCCGGCCTGCCACATCGCCCCGCCTCCGCGCCTCGTCCGTCCGGCCTCCGCTCCTGCCCGTTGCCTCGCCAGCCGCCATTCTTTCCTTCGCTGCCGCCGCACATCTCCGCTCGTCCACTCGTCCGCCGCCGCACTACACCGGAGGTGGGTGCCCCCCTGCTCTAGTAGCAGGTCCCCACTTTACCTACTCGCCCTTTAACGGGCTTTCGGAATGCTGGGTGGACGTGAGCTGGGACAAAGGACCAGGAGCTCACCCTGGCCGCGGTGGGGATTCGAACAGCCGAAGTTGCTCATCCAGATTTAAAGCAGTTTTTCCTTACTGCCTGCGCCACCGCCAATCTTCATTTTATCCTTGCTTAATTTGGTGGAAATCCTCAATTTCAGTCCATCACTGGTCATTTTTGTTCACAGACCAATTATGCGATAAGGCGTATGAAGAGCAGCGATGGAAGCCACTGCTCATTTTGTTGCATTTGCTTCCTTTCTCAGTTTGCTGAAAACACAAAATCCCTCCAGCATAATGCAAAGGAGAGCCTTACACATCAAAAAGGCAATCGTGTGGTAGCAGCAACAATTCACATGGACTGACATCGTCCATTCTATTAATTTTCATACTCCAATAACCCTAACCAGAATGCAACAGAATTATGAGCAAGCATAAAGCGTTTTCTCAGTCCACGCTACAGCAGGTATCTTGTGTTATTTTTCAATCAGGACGGCCAATTATGTGACTTAGTGCTTCCTCACATCCTTGATGTCTTCTTTCCGTCCGTCTTTTCTAATGCAAAGCACATCATATCTTAATTGGATGCTACCACCATTCACAGTGTTGCGTGCTTAACGTCTACAGCAGCAGGACGATATTTGAACTGCTGTTAAGAGTGACACAGTCCTGACCTGGATGGTCCAAGCTAGCCTGATCTCATCAGTTCTTGGAAGCTAAGCAGGGCTGGCACTGGTTAGTATTTGGATGGGAGACCACCAAAGAAGACCAGGGTTGCTACACAGAGGCAGGCAATGGCATGCCAACCTCTGTATGTCTCTTGCCTTGGAACCCTATGGGGGGTGCCATAATTCAGCTGCAACTTCATGGTGCTTGTTAAGTCGCTCGTTTAACAAAGTAGTCGGAGAGTGATTCAGCAAAGATTCAGCTTTATTCCACAACTCGAACACAACTCCAACACGGATCAACATCTGATAGCCAGAACAGCTTTTATATTGCAGCTGTCCTGCTTTTAAACTCTCCCGGCTAATGTAGCCACGCCTACTGTACAATTACCAACCAATAAGGTTGTATACATAAGGACCCATCACGGACATTCCCGCTCAGGGAGCTTGTTGATAGTGATTGGTTAGGTGCTTCCTGGGCTACCAATGTGATTGGATATATCTGGATCCTAGCCCAAAACGAAGCTTAACATAGCATTTCAATTAGATGTTTTCATCACACATTATGCATTTAATGGCAGCTTATTGAATACATTACAGTGCTAAAAAAAGAGAGAGTGACACTATTAAATGTGACAAAGAAATAGCAAGGCAGAGCAGCACGTGCCATAAGTGAGCACCATTTAGTTCATGCATGCCCAAATGTTCCAAAAGAAATCTAGTCCTCAACTGGTTATTTGGTAGTACTATCAAGGAAATCAATGGGATTATTCCTCCATTGCTGGTTTGATCTGATGTTGCTGGATTAATGAGTTATACAGTGGTGGTTTCAGGCCCATAGCTACAGTGGGGCATCTCGGTGCTAGGCCCCCTGACTTACCGCCAGGACTCCCGACTTCCCATCCAGCCCAGGCACTCCCTTGGAGGTGTGTGCGGGGTGCCCCCTGACTTATTTAAAGGCCCCCCCAAATTAAAAAAAATCCTGGCTACAGGCCTGGGTGGCTTCCTGCTCCTTTGTATCTGATGCTTTGCAACAGGATTTTAAAACCCTTGCTGCAGTATCGTGAGCGGATTTTTCTATGTTTTGTGTATGGAAATTTAAAAAAACACGTGTGACTCTAATTATCCTTATTATTTAAGAATAATGGACAATTGGATGATACACACAGAATTAGTGTAGGTTGGTTCCCTGAGCTGGAATTGCTATAACTTCTATTCTCTGCATCAGTGGGAGAACAGGAAGAAATATCCGGTTTCACAGTAACCAAAGGGACAGATCTGTTTACCTGACAGCATTAATTGATCATGCTGAGTTCACTCTGATATGGGGTCACTGAGTGGTTCTATCGATGAAATGATATCTCAGGCTGAAGTTTTAAATGTTCCTTTTGTGTGGCCTTGCCTTTGGAAGCGCCGTTTGTAGGAACTTGCTCCTGCCGGGATAAAAACGAAAAGCGGCCACCCCTCCTCCTGAGATGTTACGTAGCCATCAAATTTTAAAATGAGCAATAAGCTGTTGTACTGCCTGTACTGAAAGCTTGGGCACAGCAAGGGATAGGGTTTCAGTCTCTCCCTTTTTTCAGAGACAGAAAGAAAGGCTGACAGAGGCATGAGGACAGTCAGAATTGAGGAGGCTATCAGTGCAGAAGATTTACAAACACAACCAAATCTTCAGATTGCCTAAAATGGCAGGCTGATTCACACAGTGGATCTGGCAACTTCCTGGCTGTAAAGAGTGAGAGGCTGCATCACAGAGGCTCATAACTACGGAGGGGCCTCCTGGGGCCTGGCCCCCCAGCTTCATCTCAAGGCCCCATGACTTTAGTGAAGAAACAGGGGGAGGCCGCATGCACCTGCACTCCAAGCCACGAATTTGGCTTGGAGTGCAGGATTATGGCCCCCGCTTCTCCCCCAAATGTTTTGAGGGAGAAATGGGGGAGGCCATGAATTTCAGTGCCCCAAACTTTTTTTTTAGACCTATTTAAAAAACCCTGCCTATGGGCCTGACATCACATCTTAATATATATGTTGCTGGCTGCCCTATTATGCATTTCTAGTAGCGCAGTTGTGTGAGCTGGCTTCTAGGCCCCATCATCATAAGCACGGCCCACGATTTCAGTGGGAGGGTTAAGTGTATATCGGAAGCATTCGTTCAGAATATTTTCTGGCAGAAATCCTGGCTTAGGATAACCCAGCCTCTTTTGTCTGACCTCCCTTCCATTAACTTCAAACAAATGAAGATCTTTTAAACTCTGTTGTTGTTGTTTTTGTTCTTCAGTGTGAAGTCATGAATTATAGAAACAGGGGGTTTCTGTTTAAATTGATTCTTCTTTAATAAGGACAAACAAGCCATGTGAGAACCTCGGGAAAAAGGTATTTATTAAACAGTTGAATGGTAAGGAGGCAAGGAACTGTATCTGTTGTAGAAAAGGCGCCTCTTTGGGTCCTGTGTGTGTGTTTTGATGGGAATCCTGATGCCCTTGGTTTATTGTCTGTCTCAGTCAAAATGCTCCAGTGACTTTGTGGGGTTTCTTAAAAGGCATTTCTGGCTGCTTACCAAGTAACTTTGGCTTTTTGAATGCTTGAAGTTGTTGCACTTATTTGTAGTAGGTGTCAGTCACAGACTGCAACATAGATTAGTGAAGCCAATCCATCATAATATATGTACCAGGATCTCTCCAAAGAATGTGGCTTATTATTGTGGTAAGGGGCCCTGTGCAATGGGCTGTTTGCCTGGCACCTCATTGGCAGTGACCTACTCAACAGCAGGGCAACTGGACTGGCCCAAGGTCACCCACTAGGCTGTCATGGCAGGGTGGGGATTCAAACCTGGGTCTCCCAGATCCTTGTCCAGCACTCTAACCACTGGACCACAGGAGAATCCGAGTTCTTCTCTAACTCGCCTGTATCTGTAAAAGTTATTTATGGCTCGGGAGTATGCACATAGGAGTATATTTGTGGTTTTTCCAGATTCTGGGGCAGGACAGGAATGTGCCCACTGATGAAAAATTAAAATAAATAAAATTTAGTACACAAAAAGCAGAAGGATGTTATAATACTAGCCAAATATATTAGTAGATACAGTTTGATAAAGAAGGAACATGCATGAAAAATTTCATCATATGTGGTATAAGTTATCATTTGTTGATAACAGAATATAATGCATTACAACAACACACGCACAGCTATCCAGTTGCCCTACTGCTACATGAGTCAACACTCAACAAAGGATTGGTCAGCTAGTCCATTTTATACCACCATGAACATAAAAACATTCTTTGGAGAAATTCTGGGGCATATATTTAATGCCATACATAACTGACTTCTTATCTATATGTTGGTCTGTGTGATTGATGTTTAAGGATGGGCATGAACCAGGGAAATGAGGTTTGGTTTGTGGTGTGCCTGGTTCACAAACCATGAACCATCACCAAATTTTAGCTGCCAAATGAACTGGTTTGGTTTGTGAGGCAGTAGAATGGCCCCTGGACATGCTAGAGACACCAAACTGACAGGGGATCTATGGTGAGGATTGGATTTATGGGATCCAAGTTACAGTCCCCCAAAGAAGGTACCTCCAGAAAAATGTTTTCTGGGGAAATGACAGGTGCGGGTTCAGGAGGTTCAGGAGTGTATAGAATGGCTCCTGTGCAAGCTAGAGACATCAAAGATGCAGGGGACCTCCCCTGGATGCTTCTCTACATGCCCTCCAAGTTCTGCCCCCCTGTTGCTTTGAAGTCTGTTAAACATTTAGATTGAGCAGAAACAGGAAATGTATCCATTCACGAACTGCTACAAATCACCACAGACTTCTTGAAAGTTTGTGGAAAGTTCGTGCCGGTCGACCTGCCAAACCACAAATCACCCAATATTCGTCATGAACTTTGGTTAGTGCCCATCCCTACTGACTTTCAATACACAGTGCCTGTTAATGGCATCTCTTTTGTAAGTTAATTTGTATATTTTGTTGGGTGCATTGGGTAGGCAGAGAGGGAAGGGGCAGCCATGGCCAAGCTCTGTTAGAATGTACATATACCAAGTATTCATAATATGGCCCCAAACACTCCCTTGAACCAATACAGAGTTAGCCAAGGAAACTGGGAAAAATAAGAATACCCGAGAGGTTTGCTACACTGCTTTCTCCCCATTCTCATCCTAGCAGAGTGAGTACGCCTCAACTTGTAAGTCATATGACGAATGGGGGACACATAATAGTCACAGGAAAAGCCGTGGGGTACACATGTATTAAATTCTGAATAATTGTAAGCATTTGAGAAATATGAGTATTTTTCCCTGAGTGTTTGTGGACGCTGCTTACCGCCTGTGACCAGACTGCAATACAAACAGACTGTTGAGCACTCACCCTTTGAGCCAGTGTGGTGCTGCCCAGAACTCAAATACAAATGGCTGCTCAAGGCTGAACTACATGTTACAAAGTCCTCAGAAACTCAGTTCCAAGCGTGTCTGGGCCTAATTTTGATCAAAGCATATCATGGAGGGACAGTGTGCTTATGCCTTCACCCACATGATGTGTGATAACCTGAAATGGCCCTGAGGGTGCCATTTGCCCTATCAGGCCCCTGAGTGCCTGGGAACTGAACTCCTAGTGCAGTGCTCACAACTCATGTCTAATTGAAAGTCTTCACTGTGGACCAGGACATGACCCAAGGACTTTGTAACGTGTAGTTAGGTCATCAGCTTTGAAGCTCATTCAATGGCTTGGTTCAAGCCTGACCTGAACTCAGCCTATCTCTTAGCCTGAACAAATGCATCCATTTGTTAAGGACCTGCTAAATTGTATATAGCTCAGTCATGAAGATGAACTGATAGTTATGTTGGCATGAATCTGGTTCTTTTCTGTGCTCATTTGTGGTACAGAATGGATCCAGGTGGAACACAAAGAAATGAAAGCTTGTTGAATGATCAGGAATAGATACGTAGTATTGCGGCGCTGGATCTCCTCTACTAGTCTGGTGCAGTGGTTAAGTGCACGGACTTTAATCTGGGAGAACCGGGTTTGATTCCCCACTCCTCCACTTGCAGCTGCTGGATAACCTTGGGCAAGCCGTAGTTCTGTCAGAGCTGTCCTTGAAAGAGCTCTCTCAGCCCCACCTACCTCACAGGGTGTCTGTTATGGGGAGGGGAAGGGAAAAGAGTTTGTAAGCTGCTCTGAGTGAAGGGTGGGGTATAAATTCAATCTCCTCCTCTTCCTCTTCCTCCTCCTTCTCTTCTTCTTCTACCTCTGTGGTCCTAATATGGGAAATTTGATTTATAAACCAAGACCTTACACACTAGAGTTAGCCAGCCCACAATAGCAAATGTTAAATAGGTATGGAAACATGCTTTCTGAACAGATATATTGGATATTTAGAAACATTCTGTATTAGAATGGAGAAAGATCACCCACAGAAAACCAGTAAAGTGTGCAGAAATCTATTGCTTAGCCTATAGGGATTCCCATATGCCTTAAACTGGCACATCAGGCTGTGCAAAAATAAATTTGTTAATCTATAAGGTGCTACAGGATTCTCTGTTGCATTTACTGCTTTCAAATGTATTCTTCATTCCCAGATCTGATGTGATAACTTCCACATTACAGGACTGAACTATAAGATTATTTTCAACATTATGCATTTTGATCTGCTTTCCAGCATTCATTTTAGAGATGTCATTCATAGCCTACTTTAACTATTTAATAGCACCCCAAGAGTTCACTAGACACAAGCCAACCAACGGCGGCTCTTTGAAGCCCCTTGTACTGCGGCGGGAGAATTAATACCATGCCGAAAATCTTTCCCACTGAGGTAAATGGACTTACTTGGGAATTTTGTCAAAGAGATGGGTCATGTTAACAGAAAAGGTTCCTCACTACAATGGCATCATGGCCAACATTTTTTAAAAAAAACTTTGAACTCTTGATCTCTCTATTTTATTTTTTTTACTGTTCCAAAAGAAGTAGAAGAGGGATCATTTTCAGTGATGAGAATGATGAGCGTAGGGTGATGCAGTTGCTTAGATTGATCGGCGAGGGGAAATTGCTGATGGCCATCTGGAGCAGCCTGCACAAGAAAGGCAGCGTGAAGTGTGTAGCACTGTGATGGGGTTCCCTCCATTTTATTTAAATAGAAGGAGGACTATTCATTGGAGGGCTGTCTTGGTCCCCTCCTGCCCAGCTTCAGAAACACGGCATTAGTGAAATGTCAGTTTGTGTTAAGATCAGCAGTGGCCTTTGCCACATACAATCTCCCCTGCTTCTGCACAAAGATAGTGGAGCACAACAGAGTCTCTGCTCCAGAGATCGATCTGCCTTCATGTCTGATATTAACTTACATCGCGGGGGCCAGAGTGGATGTGAAGGAGGTGGGCCGGAATGGTTGTTTACCCACTGAACCTTGAGGTACAACTTTAGCGGATGGCTTTGAGTTGCCGAAATGACTGCAGTTGTACCTTTCTCCCCCCACCACCTCTTTTTTATTTTTTTTTAGGGTTTGCAGTGATAAGAGCAGCTCTCTGAGGAGTTGAATGTCTGAGTGATCTAAATCCAGGGCAGTTGAGCTGAAGAGGATGTATGCACTAGCCTGTTTGCACTGAATAGTCTCCATAAATAATTTACAGCAATGACTGCTTGCTATTATTACAAAAATACCGGCTTGCATTTTGACACTTGCATCCCACTTGTAAGTCAATAGATACATTCTGCCCTGCAAATAACAGACCACAGGCTAAGCTATCCAGCCAGGCATGTTTGGCAACAATGCAAAAGCTGTCGGTCCGAAACAACACTGGGGACAGCACTGGGAGAGGTTCTAAAAAGATCAATTTCCTAACTAGCTTATAGATCCTTAATAAGCTGACCTTTCCTTTCTCTTCGCTTTAGTGTCTATGCTCCTGCAATGTTTTATCCAGCAATCTAACAGGTGGTGGCAGCAATTATTATTAGTATTACTGTTATAATTACCATTATATTGCTGTTGCTATAATAATAATAATAATAATAATAATAATAATAATAATAATAATAATAATAATAATAATAATAATAATAATAATAATAAAGCTATAATAATAATAATAATAATAATAATAATAATAATAATAATAATAATAATAATAATAATAATAATAATAATAGTATGTTTTAAGGATACCGCTAATACTGGTTTTCACCACTGAGGCTGGTTTAAGTTGTTAGAAATATGTCTTTCTTGCAAGGCACAAAGACAACGCTTCATAATAGATTTAAGCTGAACAAACATGGTCAGCACCATTTTTATTCTTCTCCTCCCCTGAATGCCATATGATACACATATATGTCTTGTGCCAAAGGGGAGGATAACATTCATATATTGCTAATTAAAAAAAAAAAAGAATTGTGTTTTTGGAAAAAATTGCCCTTCTGTAAATGTGTTCCTTCTTCTAACAGGAAACTAACAGGCCAGTCCAATCTCTAGGAGAACCAGATGTTTCCCATAGAGAGAGGGACAGGAAATGCAGAGCTGTTACTTTGGGGTCAGTCGCAAGCCACATGGCTTCCATCTGTCCTGTCCATAAAAACCTCAGTGGTGCAGCCCCATAGAGATACCAGCCTCCAGGTGGGACCTGGGGATCCCCCGGAATTACAGTTCACCTCCAGGCTACAGAGATCAGTTCTCCTCTGGAGAAAATGAATGCTTTGGATTCTATGGCATTCTACGAATTCCATGGCATTTGTACGCTGAGGTCCCTGTCCTCTAACATGGAGCTGGCAATCCTGCCCTTCCCCAACCAGTGTTCCCTCTAAGCTGAGTTAGTGTGAGCTAGCTCACAGTTTGTTAGCCTCAGGCTCACATCAGGAAGGATGGCTCCAGGGCAAACCAATTTATGCAGTAGCCAAATGGCTTGCTCACAGCTTTAATGCCAGGAGCTCACAAAGTAGAATATTTGCACACAAGACTCCACAACTTAGAGAGAGCATTGCCCCCAAACCCCTGCCGGTGGCAAGGGGGGACCTGACAACTCTACCTGTCCATAACAGGGGCAGCCTGGGAAGTTTAAATGTCCTGGGAACAGGATGGACTGAGAAGCCCTAAGGCACTACAAACCAGTACTGCTCAGCAAGACCAGCTCAGCTCAGATCTCGCCAGGGAAACCATGATGGGCTTTGGCTCAGTTCCTGCTCCTCCTGTGACTCTGTGTTTTGGTGCCGCTGAAGTGATCCCTGCAGTGCAAGCAGAGCTACTGGGGCTTGGCTCTGCTTGCTCCGGGCCGCTGGTGGCTCTCCATGGGGTGGCCCACCAGGAACTTTCCCTGTAAGCCACATGCCGGTGGCTCTCCACAAGGGTGGCCCACCAGGAACTTTCCCTGTAAGCCACATGGTCAATCTGCCCGGATCCACAGTTCTGGCTGCTACAGGCCTTTAAGAACTTTGATCACTTTAAAGCTAAAAGATAAGGTAGGAATGGGGGAGGAAAGCACTTCCTTCAAGTCTAATTAATAACTTCTCCACAAAGGCTTTAAATGAGGCATGTGCCCCCCCAACCTCCTATGCAGTATGGGAAGTTCAAAGACCACCCCACTCCCACACACCTAAAATCAGGACTGTATCTGCAGCTTCCTGCTCCCACTCCTCAGCAGTCTGTGGACTAGGGCAAATGTGCTAAAGGACTACCTGTGGAGGTTCAGGAGCAGGTGACCATCTGGCTCAAGGGCTTTCACTCTTGGGAAACTGTGCCACAAAGTGAGAGGATGCTGGCACCCTTCCTCTCTTCGTGAGTTCTTGCAGTACCCCAAATGGTGATAGCTAGCTAGGCTTTCTTTCTTGGTGCTCTGCAGACCTTCCTGACAATCAGGTTAAGAACAAGTACAAGTATAGGCCCCCCCTCACCCCTCCTCACAAAGAGAGCCAGTTTGGTGTAGTGGTTAAGTGCACGGACTCTAATCTGGGAGAACCGGGTTTGATTCCCCACTCCTC
>NW_015164780.1:40887-68900 GCF_001447785.1 Gekko japonicus
CTTCTTCTTCTTCTCTTTATTGCCAGGCCTGCACCCAGTGTAACATCCAGACCTATGCCTCAGCCGCCTGTGGGCCTGGCACGACTCCCTGGCTTTGCCACCAGTGGCAGCATGCCCAGTGTGACTTCCAGGCTGTGGCGGCATGTCTGGCATGTCTCCTGGACTGTGACGTGCAGGCCTGTAGCTACCATGGGGCCCACAGGGCCCGCCCCCCTCATGGTTTTTATTTATATTTATTTATTTGGCTTATATCCCTCCCTTCCACATGGGCTCAGGGTGGCTAACAAGAGGCAATTGCCATACATAACAATAAAACCAGATAAAACAATCAATTCCATTTACATTTACATTTAAAATCGGTGCTCGTAACAATATGTCATCCAAGACGGGACTCCAATACAATGTTTCAGAGGATCTACTGTCTCCCCTTGATCGGTCTACGCTATGTCCGTTCTTCATTCCCAAGGCCAGATCGCATTGCCAGACATGGCAGCACGGTGGTGGTACAGTGATGGCAGCGGCTCCTACTCGAAAGCCTGGCGGAAGAGCTCCGTCTTGCAGGCCCTGCGGAACCACATAAGGTCCTGCAGGGCCCTGATCTCCTCCGGGAGCTCATTCCACCAGATAGGAGCAGCCACCAAAAAAGCCCTGCCCCTAGTCACAGCATATTTGACATCTCTAGGGGCTGGGACAACCAAAAGATGTTTTGTCCCCGACCGTAGTGCCCTTGGGGGTCGGAATCTGACCAGCCGCCCAACATTAGATAGAGCTGGGTGTCATCCACGTATTGATGACAACCCAGCCCATAGCTCCAAGCCATCTGGGCGAGGGGGCCCATATAGTTGTTAAATAGTATTGGGGACAGCACTGCCCCCTGAGGCACCCCACACTCAAGAGGATGCCTCCGGGAGCACTGATCCCCAATTGCCACCCTCTGTCCCCGATCTTGAAGAAAAGAGGCAAACCATTGAAGGGCAAACCCCTGAATCCCCACGTCGGCAAGGCGGTGGGTCAGCAACTGATGGTTGACTGTATCGAATGTGGCTGACAGATCTAACAACAGCAATGCTGCCACACCACTTTGATCCAGATGCCTTCGGAGATCATCTGTCAAGGCAACCAGAACAGTCAAGGCAAACAGAACAGATGAAAGATGCTTGCCACCTGGCCCAGCAGCAGCAGGTAAGCCCAGCCAGGCAAAGCAGGTGCACCTGGCTGTGCGCCAATGCACCCACATACTGCCCCTTCATGACCAGACGAGCCACAGCACGCCTCGTGTCTCTCGGCCCCGGGAGGGAGCCAAGGGTGGAGGTCAGGCTGCCACTGGTGCGCCAAAGCAGGAAGGGGCACTGGGGCTCCTCTGGGTGGGTGGGAGCCAGACGCTCCACAGGGAAGGGCTGCCATCGCTGGGGGAGGGAGGGAAGCTGCCACCCCATTTATTTAGCTGGCATCCCCCCCCCAGGCCCCCTCACAAATAAGTTCCTAGCTACGGGGCTGGTGACATGCTGAGGCATCTCCTGTGCTCGCTGGTGGCACCATGCCCAGTACGGCTCCCAGATTGCACAGCCACTGCTTCTCCCAGCTCGGAGCCCCAGGCTGTGTAGCCACTGCCACCCCTGAATCCAGTGCAGAGCTCTGAGCTGTGCAGTTGCCCCCCTTACCGCTAGACCTAGCACAGAGCCCTGGAATGCTTAGCCACCACTGCCACTGGACCCAGCACGGAGCCCTGGGCTGCACAGCTGCCACTACGCAGTGCAGAGCTCCAGGCTGTGCATCCACTGCTGCTGCTGCTGCTGGGCCCAGTGTGGAGCCCTGGGCTTCACAGCCGCCACTGCCTCTGGACCCAGCAGCTCCCTGGGACCACCGCCGCTGAAGGTAAGTACATTCTCTGTGCTTGTGCAGAGAATGCTACTGTAGTTTAAAAAATTGTCAGATTTTTCTGCACACCGAGTCCCCCAAGTATGCAGAAAGGTCAGTTTAGCCTCCATGTGGCCCCGATCTGCAGATTTAGACATTCGCAGATCACAGTCACAAGTGGCTAATATAGAGAAATATGGCTTAAAAACCTACCTGCTCACTCTGGCCATCCTTGGAGGCTCTGCTTTGGTTGCCCCTGCCATCTGAGGCTAGACTCATGGTGACCCAAGACAGGGCCTTTGCCATCGTGGCACCAACAGTTTGGGACTCCCTCCCCAGGGAGATTCGTCTGTCTCCCTCTATTGGTGTCTTCTGCCTGCAGGTGAAGACCTTTCTGTTGCATTCGGCATAGCCCCGATAACAGTACTGGCCCTCCTTCCAGTGTTGTGTGTTTACAAGCTTTTGATTTAATTTTATAACTTTAACTGTATTTTTAATTGTTTGAACACTTTAATGTTCAGCACCTTGTGGACCCTTACTGGTTTTTTGATGAGTAAATGGGTAGACTTACTTGTGAACAGAAGCAAGCACAGGCCTTTTAAAAATACAGTGTGAGGTCTGCTCTTTCTCCCCTATAGGACCTACATGGACAAACAACCGTGTGGGATAGGGCTTGGAGTGAATTCACTCGAAAACAGCTGGCTGGACCTACCCTTTGCTTTGCTTCAAGAGCCTAGCTTGTTTGCTCAGTCAGACATTCGTTCAGAGCTTTACATAGGCTCTTTTTAGGGTTTTTCACATGCTTATGTATTTGTTCATTAAAATATTTACACCCTGCCTTTCTTCTTGGCTCAAGGCAGCTCACAATTAAGACATGACATGTTAAAGCCAAACTAAAACAACCAACCACAAATAACAAACGCCAACAACTTAAAATCTCTTCAGAAAGGACACTTTGTGACTGACATATGGGGGTAACTGGTCAGTACAGTACACACCCTTCCGGGTAGCTTGGTGTGTGACACAAAGGCCAGCCAATCAGTGCTGTGCAAATGGGGCTTATGCTGAAAATCAAAATAACTGGTTCAGCCTGATCCTGGTCCTGGGAAGAAACCTGCATAAGAGCAACAAACAACTGCTGTGAGTGTATTTCCACACCTGAACACGAAACAGTGACCAATATCCCACAAGCAGCTGCGCCGTCCTCGCTCTTCCCTTTCCCCCGATTGTATTTGTCAATTCCCCACTACTTGCTGCGCGGCCGCATTTTGACCCACAGCATCCCCCGATTTCCCCTGCGTCTTCTAGATTCTTGTTTTTTGAGATTGAGAAGATGCGGGGGAAACAGTGACCAATAGCCCACAAGCAGCTGCACCGTCCTCGCTCTTCCCTTTCCCCCCCAATTGTATTTGTCAATTTCCCACTACTTGCTGCACGGCCGCATTTTGACCCGCAGCATCCCCCGATTTCCCCCGCGTCTTCTAGATCCTTGTTTTTTGAGATTGAGAAGATGCGGGGGAAACAGTGACCAATAGCCCACAAGCAGCTGCACCGTCCTCGCTCTTCCCTTTCCCCCCCGCAGCATCCCCCGATTTCCCCTGCGTCTTCTAGATTCTTGTTTTTTGAGATCGAGAAGACGCGGGGGAAATCGGGGGATGCTGTGGGTCAAAATGCGGCCGCGCAGCAAGTAGTGGGAAATTGACAAATACAATTGGGGGGGAAAGGGAAGAGCGAGGGCGGGGCAGCTGCTTGTGGGAAATCGGTGTCTGTCTGCTTGTCATTCTAAATCCTGCTGATTTCAGTGGGACTCACTTTCAAGAATTCTAAGGATTTTAATTTAAGGCTGCAGTTCTATGCATACTTGCTCCAGAGTAACACCAATGAATTAATGGCATTAAAAAGGTAAAGGTTTTTGTTGTTGTTCAGTAGCACAGTCGAGTCCGACTTACCAGTAAACATGCATGAAACTGACCAGGAAGCAGCACATCTGAGCCACCCAGCTGAAAGAGTTGTTGATCAGTTACAAAACAACATGATCTTGCCTATAATAAAATGAAGGATGATGACAAAAAGCTGGGGAAATGCAATGTACTCTTCTGCTTAGAAAGTGAAATGTCTCCCCCGCCCCAACAAAATAACAATTGCACAAATGACACTCTTGTAGAATACCATCTTTATTATCGATTGCTCACAAAGTTGTAGGGTACTCTTTGATTAGGCACATTTATAGGCGACCGGGGACCACATGTATATTTAATAAGAGTTTCCATTATCAGAACACATGCTAGGGGGAATACAATAACACTGTTTTCCACTTTCTCAATACTCACAGTAACTGTAATAATGCTGTAAGGCTTAAGTGATGTCTTTATTGCCAGAATAAACTAGGACTGAGGATCCGTGCTCTGCAATAGAGTATAATGATCAAACTATTGGGTACATTATTGGTGACTCATGACTTCCGTGATATTAGATATGGTTACTGAAACTCCTGTCCTTAGTCAGGAATTTTTTAATTCACATCTGGAAGTTGTAACAATCTAAAACAGTTAAGTGCACACACATACACCCTCAGATAAATACAATCAGTTCCCAGATCCCAGATCCCTGATCTGGCCCGTAACTATGGTGGGGCTATTCGGGAATCTGCCCCCTTTCTTAAAGCCCCACAAAATGTTCTCCAGAAAAACCTTCTTTAGTCATTTCTAAACATTTATTTAGAGGCACGCGGGGTGTGTGTGGAAAGCAACGTGCAAGGTGAGGCATTCCTTCATTCTTCCTCTCCTATGTTCCTTCCTCTGGTCAAACTCTTTCTTCCTGGGGTGTGTGTGTGTTGTGGGGAGTCGTGTCATTCCCCTTGCCCCTTCCTCCAATCAGATCCAAGATGGGAGGATGGCAGAATAGACCCCCTACCTATTTCACACAGACAGTAAGATAATAGCAAATAATGGCTGCCCCACCAGAAAATGTTTGCCCCACAAGCCACAAAATCCTGGCTACAGGCCTGTCCCTGATACCTCAGGATCTCTACAGATATGAGCCAGTCCCTCAGAGAGCCCACAGACCCATAGATCACTGAGATCTCACAACAGGAGATGTACCCTGCAGGCCATCTACAGGAGGAGGGTATAAAATCTGACTCTCTCTATATCAGACTCCTTAAATGAGAAACCAGAATTCACAGCCTAGCTTTTGTCCCAGTTGCCCCAAACCCATCACTATCTTCCACCATGCCCCCATGGCAGAGAAGGCAGAGGGTGAGTCTGGTGGGCATCCAGTGAGACCAGAGTGTGAAGTTCTAAACCAGGGCATTGTCCTTTTAAAATTATCTGAACTCTCAATTTGGGGATGGGGCTTGGTTACTTAGTGACTTAGTAAAGTCTTGCTTCGCCATTGAGCTGCTCAGTTGAGATCTGTGCCTCATCTGTCTCTCCTGGGTGTTAGCGCTGGGAGTTGCCTTGGGGCTTTCCCTATCTGATCCATCCTTGGGCATCCAGTCTGGAAACCTGTTATCTGGTGGCAAGACTCACAGGCCTTGTTTGGTACCTTGCAAGCTGACAGCTTTGCCTGAGCAGCACATCAGTAAGTCTGATGCTGAATTTACATAGGTGGTGTGACCCACCAAGCTGAATGTGGTTCACCAGCCATTGACAGCCCAACCATTGGCTTCATAAATGGACTACATAAATGGGAGGGGGACATCAACTGTTTTGTCACTTACGATCTGATACATGGCTGGTGAGTTTGTGGAATGTTAGTGATGCACTCCATTCTGTAGCTTAATAAAATTTAGGCATAAGAGAACATAAGAACATAAGAGATGCCAATGTTGGATCAGTCCAATGGCTCATCTAGTACAACACTCTGTGTCACACAGTGGCCAAAAATACCAGGGGCCATCAGGAGGTCCAGCAGTGGGGCCAGGACACTAGAAGCCCTCCCACTGTCCCCCCCCCAAGGACCAAGAATACGGAGCAACCCTTTCCCCAGATTGAGAGTTTCTATCTATACCTTGTGGCTAATAGCCACTGATGGACTTTTGCTTAAAGTTAGGCATAACTAACTTTAAACTCAATCCATCCAAAGTCCAGAACTTTGTGGTCCTTGTTATTTTCCGTGATTGTTTCTCCTATTGAAATGATTGGAATTTAGCATTTGCTTATTTTGGAATAGATTGTCCCCAAAAACAGCAGTCTCGCCTTCTCTGCAATAACGTCTAGGAACACTCACAGAGTGATGCAGTTACATTGTAATGTCTGTTTCTCTGGTCCCACCAGTAGCAACTAATGCCATAGAGACAGGACAATATATGTCTGTTATTGTGTAGGCACCTTGACCAGGAAATCTCCTTTAGGTCTTTTCTACTCTGTCCTTCTGCATGCCTTTCTCTTAGGGCCGAACTAGACATTATGGCTTCCACGACTCTGTCATGGAAACTCACAAATTGGAGACTGGAGATCCTGGTGGGAAATCCTCTAAATATCGATGTGAGGCCACAATTTGACCTGGGATCACAGCTCGGGGGAGGAGGGGCTCCTACCCCCACTGTTTTCCTGAGCCGAAACAGTGCATGAGACATTATCAGAGTAGTCAAACCTTCAGGGGGTGGATGGAGATCTCCTGCTACAACAACTGATCTCCAGGCAACAGAGAGAAGTTCATCTGGAGAAAAATGGCCTCTTTGAAAGGTAGCCACTATGGCTTTATATCACACTGAAGTCCCTTCCTTCTCCAAACCCTGCTCTCCTCAGGCCCCACCCCCCAAATCTCCAGGTATTTCCCAGACTGGCAACCCTAGGCATTACATACCCTGCTGGAGGGGCTCTACTTGTGTAGCATGTTGTGCTTGGAATCTCTCCAACAGGGCAAATAATGCCTCCATGCCCTTTTGGCTTGGGAAAATAGCATGAGGAGGAGACAGGAGCTCCTCCTTCTCCCCGTGCTGTGGTCCCAGCCGAAATTGGGCTCCTGCAGTGATTTTAAACAAAGTTCCAAAAGGAATCTTCAAGCCCCAATGTGTCTGCAAGCCCCTGTGATGGACTCGTGGGAGCCATAATGTCTACTTTGGCCCTGACATTCAGTCCTCCAGAGGGACCTGGGAATTTCCTCTGGCGAGAGCCAGTTTGGTGTAGTGGTTAAGTGTGCGGACTCTAATCTGGGAGAACCGGGTTTGATTCCCCACTCCTCCACTTGCACCTGCTGATGTGACCTTGGGTCAGTCACAAGCTCTGGCACAGCTGTTCCTGAAAGAGCAATTTGTGTTAAGAGTTCTCTCAGCCCCACCCACCTCACAGGGTGTCTGTTGTGGGGAGGGGAATGGAAAGGAGTTTGTAAGCCGCTCTAAGACTCCAAGTGAAGGGCGGGGTATAAATCCAATCTCTTCTTCTTCTTCTTCTTTTCTTTCATCTGGATTTGTGCTTTTGTCCTGCATTTATTCCTGGACCTCTTCCAGCCTGGAGCTCCTTCCTAGAACTATGAAAGATACCCCTTAATATCCCATATAGTTAGTGGGGGAAAGGCTGATGGAAGGGAAACGCTGCAGGTTTGAATTTCCAATTATGCGCGCACTGGTGTGATCTGAGTGAATGGTTAACAATCCTGAGCTTAGAATTTGTTCTTTATGTCTGCTTTCCTGGTCGATTCCTGGCTTAACTTTGAGTCAGCTGCAAGGAGTACAATATTGTAGAAGAAACAGGAAATCATTCAGTGGTGGTGATTGTCTACGGGCATCATAGATGGCTCTCTAAAGCTGGCCAGGATCCCAACCTAATATCTATGAGAATCGAATCGTAGAAGAGATGGCAGCCTCCCTTGGGAATGAGTGATGGATAACGAATGGGGCAACCTATTTGTCATCAATCCTTAAAGGAAAACAATTGTGATCAATGGGTAAAACAGAGCTTGCGTCAGCAAAAATGACCACTGAAGTCAGCGACAGCAAATGATTTGGTTCATTCTGTAATCCACTTCACAAGGGTCTTTTTTTTGCCCCTGAATTAAGTCAATTTTAAGCCTTTGCTGAATTCGGAACTCTGTCCTGAGTGAGAATCGAATCACAAACATCATCATCTTGCAGAATACTTTCCCTGGACCAAAGATGCCAGGTAAAAATTAACATGGAGAGGGATAGATAATATTTATTTATATAGAGCATTATATCACCTGCTTCTCTACAAGTATTGGTACCCAAGGATGACTGCAAATCTATAAAACAATTTAAAACAAAAAAGTATTAAAATAATTATTCATAACAAGCATATTAATATATCTTTCCTCAGATACAACCCTAAATGTCTGTACATAGGCTCCCAATAATATTACGTATTATTAATCAAATAAGTAACATTCTGCATTTATTATCTCATTCATCATCATAACAATCTTGCAGGATTCCTCCTAGCCGTATAAGGGAGCTGATTTTTATTATTTACCCCTACATTTGTTAAAGTTTAGTATTACAGACAGAAAGCTGAACTTGAGAAATCATGTCTTCCCAAAGGCTGCCCACCAACTGAGTTTCTGAGCCAGTACATGAATGGCCAAGTATGGGGGGGGGGACTGTTGGACTTTGCAGCTGGGCTGTAGTCCCAGGATGGTGCCATCTGGAATTCTGTACTCTGGGCTTACTTCTTGGGCAATGAAACATATTTGCCAAATCCAGTGTGGCAATGCCCTTAGGATCTAGGATATCCAATGGCCTCCAGATGGCTAGGGGGAAAAATTAAGAAATGGGCTTTACCCATTGGCCTAGACCTGTAGACCTGTTATTCTATGTTTAAATCTTTGAACAGAACTCTAAGCCGTTTTATTGGAAAAGCAGAGTCACACCTTTCTAAACCCATTGACTTCAACAAAGTTAGAAACGTGTAACCATGTTGACACATGAACACACATGAAGCTGCCGTACTGGATCAGAGCATTGGTCCATGGAGTTCAGTATTGTCTACTCAGACTGGCAGAAGACCTCCAGGGTCTCAGAGGTTTTTCATGTCACCTACTACCTGGGCCTTTTAACTGGAGATGCTGGGGATTGAACCTGCATCTTGAACTTGCAGGCCAAGCAGAGGCTCTTTCATTGAACCACAGCCCCTCCCACAGCCATAGTCCCGACAAGGTTGAGAATGGCACTGTAGGCTTTGCAATGCATCCATGAAGTTTTTCTTGTCATTTGGGCAGTTTATTCCATCCAATCTGGGCTTCAGAGTGCTTCCCTGATATGTAACATTTGTGGACCTTTTCCGCCACTTCCCCCCTTGCGCCTTACAGTAGCCATTCTGTCTGTGGCATGGTGCTCTCAAGACAGTCTGATTAATTCAGTTGGTACAGAATGTGGCAGCCCAGATATTTGGGACTAGCCACAGGGATCATATTGCTCCCATATCAAAAGGCCAAAATTAGCTATTTATTTGTTTCCAGGCCCACTTCAGGAAGCTGTTTTTTTTTTTAACCAAACAAACATGTAAAACCCTAAAAGACTTGGGCCTTCATTATGCTGAGGAACAGCTCCTACTGGATGAATTTCCCCATTCCTTCAGAACTGCATGTGACACTTCCTTCTGAGGTTCGATTAGACTCTTGATGGTGCCACCACAACTGGTGCACTTGGAGGTGCATTTAGGTCCATTGTCAGACATTTGTAGGTGAAAATCGTAATCTTTCAGGAGACATTTGGAGCTGCATAAGTCTAAATTAGTTTCTTGATGGTACCACCACAACTGGTGCACTTATATCTTGGAGGCACATTTAGGTCCATCGTCACACATTTGTAGGTGAAAATGGTCATCTCTCAGGAGACATTTGGAGCTGCATAAGTCTAGATTTTTATTTTATGTTGGTACTTGACAGTGTTTCCTGGATTTAAAATTTCCCTCCTCACCTGATCAGTTACCTGCCTTAGATCTTTATGTGGAGAAAGATCTGTTAGATATGGAACCAATACACAAATCAGTTTCTGGCCAACAGTTTCTCTGACCCAGTACTCCATGCTCTGGTATCTTGGAGAGCAGGCACATTAACTTGATTGTTGGGTTCATCTTCACCCGTGCTAAACAAAATCTGACCAGCAAAGTAAAAATTGAAGTCCAAAGAAACACATGTATTATATTCTCTGACTGCTCTAGTCTGTTTAAATGAAGTCTTAAGAAGCTTAAGGAAAAATTTATGCCAGCTGACATCAGCTAAGTAGAACTTCCCTGTTCATAACAGTTGGTGGGCGAGAACAAAAACTGGAGATAGCCCTCATCAAGCTTCCTAAAAGTGTCTAGTTGATCCTTGTTATAGCTGGACTACATGAACTCTTGGTCTAATCTTGCAAATTGAATCTGCAAGTTCAATTAAAAACAATGGAATATGACTTAGGTCCAAGTGAAGAGATTTTGGATGACATTATAGGGCCAATTTATTTTGATGGGACTTTCTTCCAAGATGTAGGGTTGCAGTTGCATTTGTAAGCGATCACAAATAACTGTAGCTTGACTTCACCCTTCAGTTTGTGTGATATGGATTATAGCAATGCTAGACTGTATTCAAGGGTCTTGCATCCTTGGTTCAATTTGGATGGATGGTGGCATCTATTGGGTAACTCCAGTTGAACAAATGACTGGATGTGTTTTTCTGCTGTCTTTGTTGGCCACATAATATGACTGACTTTACCACTGGAGAGGGTGGACCTTATTTCAGATTCAAAAGAAATAATGAGGAACTAGGTTTAGGGCATTTTGATCCCATAATCCAGACAGACGTAGCAGTGGTGGTACTGGGTAGCAAAAACAGGAATCCAATTTAAATTAGGTTCAGACATGCCACACCCACAATATGCTCTGTTTTGCAGGGATTTGGCCTTAACTAGCTTATATAGTTTCCACAGCTGAGCGAACCCCAAGCATATGAATACTTTTTTATTATGTAATAGTTTGCATTATATATATCTAGCTTTGCTGATATGACGAACAGACTGCTAGCTAAATCTAAACTCCGTTATCAAAGCTGGCAATTATCTTTGGGGGTCAGGAACCCAATAAAACCCAACAGACAGAAATCCATACCTCTTAGCACAGAGAAGTAAAAGAGAATGCCTCCTATGTGTTTGTTGTCAGAATAACAATAACTTTCTTCTCTCTCTTTCTCTAAACACAGCAATTAAGTGCAGCATCCCTGATATATAATTACGTATAAGCAAAGTTTATTCCTATTGACTTAAACAAAAATCTTAGTATTGCTTATAAAAATTCTCCAGGAAATGGCTCATTTTAATCATCAGCCCCCATTTTTATTATATGATAACCCTTAATTGATTGACGTTTAATCACAGTCTTTGTATTTTACTATCCCACGTCTCATAAGAGGCAATTTTCTCTTTACTGTAGTTTAACAGCTGATGAAAAAGATTTAAGGAAACCTATAAACTTAAGATTGGTTAATGGTCCCTTATAAAAGAATATTACACTTCTAGGATCCATTGCACAGATGTGATACTCAATTGTAGAAATGTGCATGGGGTTTATTAAATTACAGCACAAATCTTCAGTCTCCTGAATTATTGTTCATGTTGGTATTGTTAGGCAAATGGAGAGACACATTATTGCTTCCAGTTGTTCACATTACTGTGGTATAATACAGGCAGAGACAGCTGGTGCATTTGCTCCAGGCAAATATGGAGCTAGAGCAGCTGCAGAATTCTGGGCCCCCAGTGAAAGTCCAGCACCGCTGAGTCAGTGCTGGGTGGTTCATCAAAAGATGTCCAGGAATTAAAAGTAATTAGTGCCTTCTATTGTATGCTAACCCACAGTGGTTTGTTCAGATCTTTATTCAGTCTGTCACATTTTTGTAAGGGTAGATTTAAACACACACACTTTTGCTAACCCCATGTGTCAAAGTACAAAAAAAGAGACTTTCCAGCTAGTAAAGCAAACAGTGCATTGTGGCTTTGATAGCACTTGGTGTTTCTTAACACAGATGTGATTGATGTTATACTCCTAAACAAAGATTCCAGCTGGAAAGCATTTTATATGTGCAAGTGTCAGTGTAGAGTAGTGTATGGAGAGTTGGTAAAAATACGGGTGGAACCACCTGGTCTGAAATGGAATAAGATATGGTGGATGACTGCTTTCCATCCTGAAGTTTACCAAGCCTTCCAGTTGATTCGGGAATTTGCTCAGGATTCTGGAAATTCCCAGCCCCACTGAACAGTTCCAGTGGCTTTGGCACTTGGGGAAACCTCCAGAGACATTTTAGACCTCCATTGTTTGGAGCAATGCAGAGAAAGCATGAAGTCACACCACCATAGGAGGCCCTGAGAATACCTAACCGGAGGTACGACTTCTCTGAATGTTTCTCCAAGATGCACAGAAACATCTATTCCTGTTCAACATCATGATGTCATCTCATTGTGCTTATGCAGGAGATTTTTGTATACATCCAGTAGATACATCCACTAGAACAGAACTTGATGGGATCTTGGTATCCCCTATTTTCAGACCTCCTCTTAACTCCTGTGGGTGACTCCTCATTTCCCAAGTGGTCAGTTGAGAGCCAGTTTGGTGTAGTTAAGTGTGCGGACTCTAATCTGGGAGAACCGGGTTTGATTCCCCACTCCTCCACTTGCACCTGCTGATGTGACCTTGGGTCAGTCACAAGCTCTGGCACAGCTATCCTTGAAAAAGAGCAGTTTGTGTCAAGAGTTCTCTCAGCCCCACCCACCTCACAGGGTGTCTGTTGTGGGGAGGGGGAGGGAAAGGAGTTTGTAAGCCACTCTGAGACTCCAAGTGAAGGGCGGGGTATAAATCCAATCTCTTCTCTTCTTCTTCTTCTTCAGCCATGTTGATCTGAAGCAGGAGAACAAATGTAGAGTCCAGTGGCAGCTTTAAGACCAACAAAGTTTTATTCAAAGTATGAACTTCCGAGTGTACACACCCTTTTTCAAATACCATTTGAATTTGAAAAAGTATGTGTGCATATGAAAGCTCATACCTTGAATAAAACTTTGTTGGTCTTAAAGCTGCCACTGGACTCTACATTTGTTCCCTCATTTTCCAATATGTTATACAAAATAGTGAAGCAATTTGTATAAGGACAGAATTACAAAACTGTTATCTTGGAGTTTGTCATTATTATTGCTGATTTGGAATTGTCATTTGTCATTGTAGTGTATCCAGCCCTGACATGGCCGGGCATGTCCGGACTTGTCCAGGGACAAACCTCAAGCTTCGCGCTTAAAGACAATGGGCCAGGAGGATCCTAGCCCGCCCTATCAGAGGGCTAGGTCCCAGACCGTGAGGCCAATAGGTCTCTCGGTCACTGTAAATAGCCTATCGGGAAGTGGGGTGTGTGTTGTGGTGGTGGGTTCTGAGGGAATATAAGCCGGCCTGCGAGCCGGCCAAAGCGTCTTGTTCCTGACTGAATAAAGTATGCTTTGCTGAATCACTCTCCGTCTGCATACTTTTCAGTCATGTAGAATGCCTAGAGATCTGGCTTAGTTGTGCATGGTTCCCCAACAAAAGGCATAGAGAAAAGCTAGCTATCGTGCCTCCCTCTGGTCAAAATACTGCTCAAAGTTCCCCATTCAATGAATGAATAGCCCACTATCTTATACTCTATTAACGACGTTGGGGTATCTTTGGATACTTAAATCCAGTGACCGAAGCTGTGAATGGCCAAGACAGATATTTCTACAAACCTGAAAAGGGCCCCAGGTTTGCAGGAAAATGTGAAATCTAAAAAAAGAAAAAATACACTGGGTGGCTTTAAAAAATCTGAAAATGATAAAAGGAGAAACTGTAGCTTTAAGCAACAGATTCCCTGAATGGCTGTTGCTAGGCAACCATGGTTATTCCAGGCTTCAGTTTCTGTCATTAAAAAGGCAGGGGGAGGGGGCAGGGCCCTTTCTAGCCCTATTTTGGCCTTTGAGGGAGAACTTATTGGGGCCAGGCCTGGATAGGGTTGCCAGCTCCAGGTTGGAAAATTCCTGGAGATTTTTGGGTTAGATTTGTAGGAGGACAGGGTTTGGGGAGGAGAGAGGCTTCAACCAAATATAATGCTATAAAGAACACCTTCCAAAGCAGTAATTTTCTCCAGGGGAGCAGATCTCTATTGCCTGGAGCTCAGTTGTAATTTTGGGCTATTTCCAGGTCCCACCTGGAAGTTGGCAACCCTAGGCCTGGAAGCAGCCTCTGAGTGACTTGATACAACCTGACTTGCATGACTGAACTAGGCCAGGTTGTTTGCTACTGTTCAACAGCAGCCACTGTATGAAAGCCAGTGTAGTTTAGTGGTTAGAGCTTCAGAGTAGGATCTGTGAAACCCAGGTTTGATTTCTCATTTTGCTGTGGGGATTGCCAAGAGGAGGGAAGAACTCAGGAAATTCCTAGAAATTTGGGGGGGAGAGGGGAGTTGAGGAGGAAGGGACCTCAGAGGGGTATAATGTTATAGAGTCCACCCTCCAAAGCAGCCATTTCATCCAGGGAAACTAGGGTTGCCAATATCCAGATACGACCTGGAAATAGCCCAAAATTACAACTGAACCCCCCAACCTTGCTCTCTCAAGCCTCTACTCCCAAATCTCCAGGAATTTCCCAACCTTGAGTGGGAAACCCTAAGGGGAACTGATCTCTGTAGTTAGGTGCTTTGTTGTGATTCCAGGAAATCTCCAGGCCCCACCTGAAGGTTGGCAACTCTAGAAGGAGAGAAGGAAGCAAAAAAAAAAAGAGGAAAGGCTATGGGGGCTTTCAGGAAAAGGAAAGAGGGGGAGAGGGGGAAGTGATATGCCTCCCGCAAGTCCTTGTGGGTTCCCACGTTTCAGAAATTCATCAAAGTCTGTGCATTTGAATTTACTGTGAAACATCTTGTGTGTGTCACCACTTTTTTTTGGTAGATACAGCTTTTCATATTAGTATTAAGGCACTTACCTGATCTCAGTAAAATATTATCAAAAGACACAATGCAGCATATAGACCACAATCCAGAGAACAATTTGCTCTGTGCTGTGGATTATATCATACATAAGCGCTGCTGGAATCACGTGCACACTCACATGTTAGAAAATCCAAATGAATTCTGTGAGTTGCTTCTGAACATCCATGTGCATGGGACAAACTAGTAGCAATCAGATCCCAGTGATTTTAACAGGAGTTCGGTGCAACTTCCTCTGGATCTGAAGTATTGTGTTTCAAATCTGAGTTTTAGGTTGGAGCTCAGCTGAATTTAAACGGCACTGTTTCAGCGATTTAATATAAACTCAGTAGCTCAAGGAATCTTCTGGAGAATGTATGTTGCAATATTTCAATAAGATACACAAAAGAGAAACTGATCACCTGAACGCATTACACATCAATAACGGAAAGAACAATAGAGAAGATCCAGGATCTCCTGTGCAGTAAAATCGGAATTCACTTTCCCAGACCACATGTCCTGTCCACCCATTATCTTCTTCTGTTATAGAACAAAGTTGGAGCTCTGTGGCACCTTTAAGACAATCAGAGTTTAATTCTGGGTATAGACTTTTGTGTGCATTGCTCTTAAAGGTGCCACTGAACTCAAACTTTGTTCTCTTGGTTTTTGAAGAAGTGTGCATGCACACAAAAGCTTATATCGAGAATTAAACTTGGTTTATTGGTCTTAAAGGTGCCAAACTTTGTTCTATTGCTTCAGACCAACACAGCTACCCACCTGAATCTTCTTCTGTTATGTTATTGTTTTGATTGCCGTTTCTTATGAAACAACCTATATAATGAAGCCATTTGTTTTCAACGTCCTAAGACCTTTAAAAATGACTAGGCCTTAAAGACACAAGAAGAGTCTTCCCTCCTGGATCAAAACCAGAGGTCATTTCAAGTGGGAACGCGGGGGAACACAGTTCCCCCTGGTGAGGTGCAGGGGGCGGGGCACACGACGAAGCCCCGCCCCTGCTTCCAGCCGCCCCACTTCCGGCCCTCATTCAGCCAGGAGGAGGATCTTCTCGTCTGCAATTCTGTTTCCAACAGTGGGAGGACCTTTGTGCCTTGGGCGGCTCACAAGCAAGGAGGGAGTTTTCTCACAGCAGCTGCCAGCTGGTATTGGAGGTTCTGTTTACCTAATAGATATCCTTAAAAAAAAAACCCTAGGAAAACGAAAGAACTGATTGCCTGTATGTATAGCTTTCTAGAGATACAGAGAGTGCGAGAAACCAGTCCACGCAACAAACACACGGGAAACATGGCAAGGTTGACCAAACGTGGAAAAACACCGTGTTAAAACAAAACACACAGTTCCGATATGCTATACAGCATTGGCAACCCTAGTGGTTCCACCTCCACGTGTATGCATACCCTTTCGTTTAAGTGGTGGGACACCCATGACCCTCGGCGAACCAGTGTGGTGCAGTCAAGAGAGTGCTCGACTAGGATGGAGGAGATTTGCATTTGAGTCCCAGCTCAGCTCCCTAAGCAAATCCCCGCCTCTCAATCTAAACTAAGTTCAAAGGTGCAGGGGTAAAATGGGCGGACTCCATTGATGTCGCCCGGAGCTCCTAGTGGGAGGAAGGGTGGGTCCAAATGCACGACATAACACCTGGACGTGGTCTGTAAAGTCAAATGTCTTAATCCTTTGTTATTTACCCTGAAATAGTAACATGAAAATTAAGCCACTGATTCTTAAAAGAACGGGCTGCATCTCTTTTTAAAGCATCCTCTTTTATGTTTTATAAAAATATTTGTATCCTGCCTCCCTCCCCGCAAACGGGGTTGCCAGCATTCAGGTGGGGACGGGAGATCTCCAGAAATTACAACTCATCTCCAGGTTTCAAGGATCAGTTTCCCTGGAGAGAAAAAAGGGCTGCTTTGGAGGGTGAACTCTGTGGCATTATACCCCACTGAGGTCCTTCCACCCCAAATCCATCCCTCCCCAGGCCCCAGGGCCCCAAATCTATAGGAATTTCCCAACCCAGAGTTGGCAACCCTGCTCCCGAAGGAGGCTCCATTCCCTAAGTTCCAAAGAATTTAAAAGCCAGTCTTTTATAACTGACAATACACATATACTCTTTCTAAGTCTGTTGTGCTCCTTAAGAATTCTATGTCGTTAAAAAACCCCACCACTCTTGAAGCATCCTTGTTTTTTCATGCAAATATTCTCCCTCTGGGCCCCTCCCCCTTGCAGAAACTTTCAAGTGGGGTTCAGCAGACAAAAAAGACACACAGAGCGGCAGCCATTTGGGTTTGCACTTGGCACGCACTCTCTTCCAGCAGGTGTATATTAGACTGCCTTTGCCTTAACACCAGGCATCGGATCGCTAATTGGATGCCAGTGTGAGGGATTTCTCTCACTGGAGACCTGAATTGCCACACTTGACATCCCTTTAGGCAAGACGTCACCTCCTGCCTTTCTCCCAAAGCAACAGCGCAGCCACTCGGAGGCAGCAAAGAATCCCTCCCTCCGCTCACATGAGAAGTACTCAGTGAATATCCCGTTTCCAGGCTGAGAGCCACTAGAGGAGAAAATCTTTATAGTCCCTCAGTGACTTAGAAGCGGCATAATTATGGGGGGTCTTTATTTTGCTCTTTTCATTTATTTTTAATTTTATGTGCATTGGTTTCAATAAAATAAGGGATTTATCTCGTTGTCGTGGTCCCCCTCCCCCCGAGCAGAGGCCCGAGCTTTTGGGAAGGTGAAAGGAATCCACTTATTCTTGAAACTAAGAGGAATTCTGACCACGTTATTAAATTGTGAAGGGAATTCCCCTCCTTCATCTGGCAGGTTTCTATGCTAACCTACTTCCATATGAATGTCAGGGTAGTCATGCTGGATCAGGCCGATGGTCCATCTAGTCCAGCGTCCTGTCTTCCACAGTGGCCAATCAGGGAAACACACAAGCAAGGCCCACAGAGACTAACCCTCATCTGCTGACTGCTCCTCAGCAATCAGAGGCATTCTGCTTGCAAACCAAGAGGTCCCAATTAGGTGTCAGGTCTAGTAGGTTCAGAGAACGGCGGAAGACAGAAAGGCCTGGCGTGATCTGGTCCATGGGGTCGCGAAGAGTCGGACTCGACTGTGCGACTGAACAACAACTAGTAGGTAGGCTTGCCATCTTCCTGCTAAGGGTGAGGGATCTCTTGCCCCTCAGCTAGGCAGTGAGAGGAAATACCCAATGAAATGGGGGGGGGGCTGCGATCAGCATCCTTGGCAAGATTATGTCACTTCCAGAATGACCTGGAAGTGATGTTATCCCTCCATAAAGGCCACCTAGATTAAACCATACGGTTTTGGGCAAATGCTAGAGTGTCACCCCTGGCATGATGATGTCCTTCCAGGCAGTGCCAGTAGTGAAATCATTGTGCAGGGATCTGGAAGTCCATACCCCCATGACCTTCCCCTTACTAATAGGCTTCCATAAATCTGTCCCATTAAAATCCATCTAAGCCAGTGGCTGTCGGCCCATCTTCTGGCAGTGAGTCAACTACTCATCACAAGAAGCAGTCCTTCTTTTGGTTTGTCTTGAATCTACTGCCAGTCAATTTCATAAGGTGATCTTGAGTACTAATATTATGGGAGAGACACCAAAGGGTCCTTTCATTCTACACAATGCATAACTTTGTAGACCTCTATCATGTCAACCTTCTGTCTCCTTTCTAAACTGAATGGAATACAGGATAGTGTATGTGGTTCCTCCTTCCCCAAAATATTTTCACAACAACAGTGTGGGGTGGGTTAAGGTGAGTGTGACGGACCCTGATTTAATTAGTGAGCTTTTATATGGGAATTCGAACCCAGGTCTCTCAGGTCCTAGTTCAACAGACTAACCACTACAGCACACCAGTGTTCATGAGGTGGTGAAAACACATGATAATCCCTACTAGCCACCCCCTTGAATAGGATGCAGGAGCAGCTCCCAGAGAGATCATTAATCTGAAGAGTTCCTCACAAAGTACTAAAAATTAACTGCGTGTTTTGCTCTCTCCGACCTACTCTACCCATATAGCAAAATGAGGTGACGAATTAGACCTTTTTAATTTTATTTACTTAATTAGATTTTTAGGTCACCCTTCCTTGCAAGCAAGGCGCAGGGCGGCTTACAACAGAAGAGAACATACAATGAATAGTTATAAGTTGAAACCAAGAATAAATATATATAACATACAGCTTCAATAATACATCAGTATAATTTGGTTGGTCCAAGATTAGGGTTGCCAAGTGGCACTTACCTTGACTTAAAATCCTACAATAAAATACGTAGTGCATACATCAGCAATGATTCAATCCATTCCAAGATGGTGAGAAAATTTCAGATTTCACAAGCCTTTGGCGGGGGGTGGGAGGCTTGCAGAGAATGGAGGGTATGAGAGTGCCAGACTACATGCTGTACTGTCGTTGTCCTCAACCAAATGCCTGGCGGAACATCTCCACCTTACATGCCCTGCAGAAAGGTAACATATCCCACAGGGCACAGATGTTCTCAGGCAGAGAGTTCCACCAGGTGGGGGCCAGGGCCAAAAAAGCCCAGATCTCTTTTGGGCCAGGGACCACGAGGAAGTTCTTACTTCCTGAGCGTAATGCTCTTCTTGGGGCATACTGAGAGATGTGGTCCCACAGATATGTGGGTCCCTGACCACTAAGGGCCTTAGATGCCTAAACGAGCACCATGAACCTGATCTAGTGCTCTACCGAAAGCCACTTAAGTCTGCTAGTGGGTAGAAGATTTTTTTTAATGTTGGGGAGCAATGAAAAAGAAAAACTTCCTATGAAATATTTTCTCTTTTAGAATGAGTAAAACACTTTTTCAGGGAAAGGTTTTGACACTCAAAATATGCAACATGCAAAAATCTAAGGACTTTTTCAATTTTTCTAATGGAAAAACTGGGAAATTTTGTGGAGCACCAAACCTCCCCCCACTTTCTGACTGTGAATAACCTTGTCTTGTCTTACAAAGCATTTAACTCTTCCCAGACATAAAACATGAAAAAACTGAAGACTTTCTAAATTTTTCCAGTAGAAAACTGGGATATTTTGGAAAGCATTGATAAAAAGTTGCTATGAAATGTTTTCTCTTTTGGAATGAGTAAAATGCTTTTAAAAATTAGCGTTTTCTCACTCAGAATGTATAGCAAAAAAAAAGTATTTCCAATGAAAAAAATTGGCACATTTGGGGGAACACTGAAAAGAGCTCCTATTTTTTCCCTTTTGTAATGAAATGAAAGACAAGATGTTACTCAAAATGTGTAGTATGGTTTTTTAATGTCAGACAATCTACAGTATTAGATAACATTAATTGTATTCATATTGTAGGTGTAAACAACATTTACAAGAATATTTAATTTGTTTAAATGTAAAGAATGTTGGTAACAATTAATATGCTATAATATATTTAATGTTTATACATTATTAAATAGTTTTCAATGTTATGAAGCATAGCAGTATCCAAATACACTGCTAGCCCTATCTGTTGTGGCTGTGAGAATATTTCTGTCCAAATAATATACTTTTTACTACAGAATTTAGTTTCTATATTCAGCTTTTATGCTTCGCCTTACTTCTCAGATGGCAAAAATTAAAGATACATGTGGTATGGTAGCATAGGGTGCACCAATTTGCAATTCCTTCTCAAGTATAGAATATACACCATTTTAATAGAAAATAATACTTTTAAATTCCTTAAATGTGCCAAATAGTCAATATTATACACTGATCAAATTGCAACAATGCATTTTATGTTGTAAAAGCAGCAAAAGAAGTTTAGGTTTGATAGCAAGGTATCTCCCTTATATATAAAACCCAGATGGTGGTGGCACTTCTCTAGAACATTCCACACGCTCCGGAATTGGTTGGCGCCCTGGCGTGTCACTCAGAATCTGTCCCTATCCACTGGCTGCATTGCTTGAGCCTTGCCTCCAACATTCTAAACAGTTTGCTGTTCCTCCCCCCCCATAGCCAGTCAGAACACAGAGGTTATTTGCATATGCAGCCTCATTGGCCTTTGCCTCGGAACACAGAGGTCGTTTGCATATGCGACTTGATTGGCTTTTGCCTCTAACATTCTAAACAGTTTGCTGTTCTGAGGTAAAATGTGTCCAATCTCCAGGTGAGGGCTGGAGATCACTCAGAATTACAACTGCTTTCCAGACGGCTCTAGAGCCGTCCTTCCTGAGCTAAAACAAAAAGGTGTGAGCTAGCTCACACTACCTCAGCTTAGAAGGAACACTGTTGCCAACTCCAGGTGGGAAATTCCTGGAGATATGAGGGAGCCTGGAGAGGGTGAGTTTTCAGGAGGCGTGGGACCTTGGACAGGTACAAAGCCATAGACTCCACCCTCCAAACCAACCATTCCCTGCTGGCGAACCATCGTTGCCAATCTCCAGGTGAGGGCTGGAGATCACTCAAAATTACACCTGTTCTTTAGGTAGCAGAGATCAGTTCCTCTGGAGAAAATAGTGGACTCAGTGTCATTATACCCTGCTGAGGTCACCACAGCAAATTGACACTGAGTGTTCAAGGCCAGGGCACCCGCCCAGAGCCTCTTTCTAGAGATTGTTGTATTTATTTCCACAACAGGCCTTTTTCCTATTTACATATATTTCAATCCCACCCCAAATTTCCATTCCCCCCCCAAAAAACCCCCTCATTTTCCCCCCCATTTTGGTGTCACATTTTCCAGAAATTTTACATCTCTAATATGGACATATTAAAATGCTAAAATCTCAAAAAAGCATACACAATAAAGCATCTTGCTGAGAGCAGTAAGACCTCCAGAGGTGGACTACAATGATAAAAATGAAACCAAAGCCAAAATTATAAATTGCCACTCAGGTCAAAAGCATACTGAAAGAGTAGCATCTGACCTGACCTAGCATCTGCAGGCAAGTGAGAAGAGACACATTCAAACCTTCTTGAGCAAAGAGTACAAAAAGTGGGTTCCATCATAAAAAAAAGCCCTTGTGTATGTTTACATCAGTCACAGAGCAAGGCTTCTTTCAGTGGTCTAAGGATTTGCCTCCCCTAATAACTAGGAATGGGCATGAACTGGAAAAATACGGTTCGTGTTGGTTCGTGGCCAAACCACGAACCAAAACAAACCAGAGAGTTTGTTTGTGAACTGAACCAGTTTGTGGTTCATGGCCCTGCAGAAAGCCCAAAAAACAGCTGAGCAACTGGGATCAGCCTACTTCCTGCCACTCAACTGTTTTGGGCTGTCTTGTGCAGTCCCTTTAAACTTTAAAGGGACTGCACAAGGCTGTCCAAAAACAGCTGAGTGAGGGGGGCAGGCTGTGACTCCCTGCGTATAAACAACATCAGGGAAATGTGGTAGCTTTCTACTGGCAGGGTGTATTTTAAACAAGGGTGAATATTCAGTAATATAATTATATAGTTTATGAATGTAAATTAGCAATAACCATATAGTGAATTAAATAAATTGTTCATGAAACATGAACACAAACACACAATATCCAAGTATTCCTCAAAATGTAGCGATAAGCATGTTATCTAAGCTGAATATTGAGCTGCCAAATGGGGATAAAAGTGGTTTTTTTCTGATAGTTGTGGTACAGGGAAAATGTGAAGTGTCATCCACTCTTAGCTATGGGCAAAATTAATTAGACTGGTAGATATTAATCAAAATTCAGAGTTACATGAAATATCATTCCAGAGGGTCTTTAAATGATTGAATAATTAGTTAAATCAGCACAATTAATCAAGCAAGAGAATATTAATTGTTCAACACTGTACTATTGGGTATAGACAATAAAATAATTCCTTCATTGTGTTTTAGTTTAATTTTTAACTAGCACGGCAATCCATGAGTTCTAGGGTTGCCAACTACCTAGCCCTTAGAGGTTTGATAGAATGTTATTCATGCCATGATGTGATTGACCTCCATGTTATGAAAAGCTTCACCTTCCCATTTCCATACATTAAGCTCCTATTAAAGCGGCAGAGCAGTTTTCTCAGGGCCTGTTGGCTACCCTAATCTGCACTTAGAACACGTTAGAGTTTGGCAAATGCCTTTTCCATGTGTGGTCTATGTGCAGTGGTGTCTATGACTCAGAGTTAATATGAGGCAAGTGATGTCTAATTGAAAGCACCTGGAGCTTTTTAGTTTAGAAAAAAGGTAAGCGAGGGTCGTAAATGAGGTTCATGCATAGTATCAAGAAAGGGGATGGAGAGAGCAAGTGGATGGACACGTCTGAGTGCTCCCCATATACAAAAACTCGTTAATATAAAATTAGCTTAGGACAGAGAAGGGCCAGTGGTGGTGCTCAGGGCTATTTTTGGGCAGGAACGCACATGAACGGAGTTCCAGTTGGCTCCCGAGTTGGCCACGCCCAGCAGGAACTAATTAGCATAATAGGCCACACCCAACAGCAGAAACTTATTAGGATTGGCTACATTAGGGGTGTGTGGCCTAACATGCAAAGAAGTTCCTGCTACAAAAAAAAGCCCAGGGTTTTGACAATAAACAAAGTAAACAGAATAAGAAGCAAAAGGTGGGTGTGGCTGGATGACCACACTTATGGCAACACGGGGTGTGGCCTAATATGCTAATGAGCTGTGCTGTTAGAGTGTGGCCCAATATGCTAATGATTTTATGCTATTGGGTGTGGCCTATTATACTAATGAGTTCCTGCTGGGCTTGGGACAGAGAAGGGCCAGTGGTGGTGCTGATTTTTTGAAACTACTGGGAGTTCTTCTCACGCATCAGCATCCCAGCTGCAAATGGAGTGGTACAGTCCTACTACCAGCACACTCCATGACTAGACCAGATTTTAACCAGGGCTATAGCTAGTCATTTCTGTGGTGATGCTAGGCTGCCAAGTGGACATCCTCATCCTGTCCGGGGACGCAGCTCCACAAATCTTTTAAAGGAATTATCTGGGAAGTTACACATGATAGGAAAGAGTTAAAAGTATAAGTCAAGAGTAACCAGAGGATGAACCACTGTGAAGAGTGATGACCTAGCAGCGACTCAACATCCCAAGTTCTCACAGTTCAACAGTCTGTTTCCACTGCTCTCGAATTAGATTCAGCCGAGGCCTCATTATTCCTCTGCAGCATATGACCTGCCACAGCACAGGAAATGTGGGGAGCAGGTGGCCATGTGGGAGGGACCCAAAGAGCTCTAACTTTCTCCCAGTTTCCTAGCGGGCCCAGGAAATACGGAACTCCTTCCTTATGGCTCTGTCCTTCTCATGTTACTTTCTCAGTATGGGAAAGTGCTGTGGTGGTGTGGCTCCCATGCCAAAAGACAAAGTAAGAAAGGACAGAGTTGCCAGCTCTGGGTTGGGAAATACCTGGAGATTTGGGGGGGGGGAGGGGAGGATTTGGGGATGGGAGGGACCTCAGCAATATACAATGCCATAGAGTACACCCTCCGAAGCTGCCATTTTCTCCAGGGGAACTGATCTTGATCATCTGAAGATCAGTTGTAATAGTGGGAGGCTGGCAACCCTACTGATTTGGGAAGTGGAGCCTGGGGAGAGTGGGGTTTGAGAGGGGGGCATACAGTCCATCCTCAAAAGCGACCCATTTCTCCAGGGGGACTGATCAGACCATTTGTAATTCTGAGACATGTCCCCAGCCCCACCTGGAGGCTATCAACCCTACCCAGAAGGGAAGCTCCTAGCTGAAAGCAAACCGGACATCTCATAGCCTCCAGGAAGGCCATCAGAGTGTAGATGTTGCCCTGACCTGGATAGCCAGGGCAAGCCGGATCGTGTCAGATCTCAGAAGCTAAGCAGGGCTGACCCTGGCAAGTACTTGGAAGGGCAACCTCCAATGAATACCGGGGCTGGGACACAGAGGCAGTTAATACCAAAGTCACCTCTCTGAAACATCCTAGCATCGCTAGGGGTCACCAGAAGTCACCATGACTTCCAGGCTCGCAAGCAGATACACACACATATAAAATACTCACAAAACGTAAAACAACAATAACAAGTGTAGATGTTTACCTCTTCCCTTGTCTTTGTCAAGATGTGAGGGTAAGAGAAAAGTAGGGAGAGGTTAAATGGATCTGGAGCACCGAAGTTTTCCTCAAGGCCTGATCTCCCTTCTCCCTTCTCCTCAAAACATCTGATAAAACTGGCTTCCCACAGGTTCATTAACCATTATCTCTGCATCACCTCCACTTTGCCCCGTGCAAAAAGTTTATTTGGGCCCCGTTCACTGCACTGAAGGCATGATTGTCCTGCAGATTTTCCAGGCGTTATCACACCAGAACATCTGGGAGGTGTAGTGCACCCATGGCTAACCCGTGGCTTCTCGCCGAAGACGCGGAGTAAAAAACTACCACATAGTAGGTACTAGTTTCCGGAAAACGCGGGGAAAGGGTGGGCATCTGATCTCATTTCCACATGAATCCCGTGGCATCCGGCGCCTGTCCATGTCCCGTCGCAAACTGGATGTGTGTGGTTTTTTTGTAAGTCTCCACAGGATGCGCACAAACTATCATGCACATGAGCAAACTTCGGCAAGAAAAAAACCCATTTGCCACGAAAGCGGCGCCTAGTGATTGCCGGTGTGATTGTGCTGCACCGCTTCTTTGCCACACTGCAGGATAGCTGTGTGATCAGCACCTAACGGCCTAACCATGGGACCTTGTTGGGACATGTGATCGGGCTGCTGCTTGTTACTTTGCTCCGGGGCTAACAGCCACACTCCCCCCCCCGCATTTTCCGGCCCATGTGACCGGGACCTTACAAGGTTTATGAGATTTAAAACATGTTAAAGGTAATAAATATCTCTTGGATACTCTAAAACACTTTCTGCACTTTGGACAGGCTGTGCTTGTCAAAACACATCCATGAAAACAAGAGAAATCCCAGAAGTCAGCAACATGGGGGAGCCTAGTTTCTGGATGACTGCTCAGGTTGCCATCTTGTCTTCTGGCCACTTGGCAAAGTCTGAAGCCTTCCTCTAAGGTGACTTCCTTCAGTTTAAGTTGCTCTTTCTCTGATGGACGAGCCACTTAATTTGGAGGAATGCTCTGTTGGTGGGCTCAGACTTTGCTGAATGGAGATCCATGCCACAGGGTCTAAATAAGACTTCTCCCAATGCCCCATGCAAGCACAAAATAAACTTGTCGTAGGGATGAAAAGGACAAGCATCAGAGGCTTATTCCTTACTACACATTGAGTCCCATTTCCCCAAGCCTTGGTAGATATGATAGAAGTACTGCTACTGGATCTTGTAAAGAGAAGAACCCCCCTTTTCACTGCATGTTACCACAATGTTGAACCAACAAGCTGTCACACTAAACAAATTTTGTTGCTCTTCTGTCTGTCTGTCTATCTGTCTATCTGTCTGTCTGTCTGTCTATCTGTCTACCTATCTATCTACCTATCTATCTACCTATCATCTATCTATCTATCTATCTATCTATCTATCTACCTACCTACCTACCTACCTACCTACCTACCATCAGTCTATCAATCTATCAGTCTATCTATCATTGTGTGTTTGTTTGTGTGCTTGCCTGGAAGTCATGGTTGACTTTTGGTGACCCCTACTGGGGGTTTTACATTTTTTTCAGAGAGGTGGCTTGATTAGCCTGCCTCTGCACCCCACCTCTGGTATTCTTTGGAGGTTGCCCTTCCAAGTATTTGCCAGAGCTGACCCTGCTTAGCTTCCAAGACACAAACTTTGTTGGTCTTAAAGGTGCCACCGGACTCAGACTTTGTTCTGCTGCTTCAGACCAACACGGCTGCCTCACCTGAGCCTGACACTAAACGAATGTAACTTGAATAGTATGCAGGAGGGGGAATTACCAAGGCTCAGGCATATGCTATGCTCTCTGATTTATGGGATTCTGCTTCCAACATTTCATGACGGCTTCAGTGGCAAAAACTGAATTCTATTCCCATATAAAAAACCAGTATAATTTAAGTAGCAGGGAAAGTCTGAAATGTACTGCCACCATATTGTTATCATTTAGCAGATCACAAGTAACTATGGAACGGTTACTTCAGGAATTCTGGACGCTTTAATAAGTATGAATTTTTCACTTGGTAGCTAAACGTGTATTTGATATTTGTGTAAATTAAAGGCAAGCCTCACCGTTTCAAAAAGGAAGACAGAATCAATTATAAAGGAAGTCTCTCAGCAAAATCAAGTTGTTTTTATATCACTGGTCAGCAATAGGGGTGACAGGTTTCAATCAATGCAGGGATTATGCCACCTTCTGGCAGATATTTATATTGACGGCACTTTGCATTTTTTTAAAACCGATGCCTCAGCAATACAATCATTCGTCCACTCCTTTAAAATGAAGATTATGATTTGGTATTATATCTTTGGACTACTTTAAGGATCTGCGTATCAGAAATATGGAAAGATCAAAATGAACCAGAAAGCACCACTAATATATTTTTTTTAATTCTCCTTTGAGAACTTGCTATAACCAGCAAGACAACAATGGATATGTATATATTTTTGAGGAGCTGGAGCAGACACGATGTAGTGTCTAAGAGCAATGGACTCTAACCTGGAGAACTGGGTTTGATTGCCCAGTCCTCCACATGAGGCCTGGTAGGTGACCTTGGGCCAGTCACAGTTCTTTCTCTCAGAACTCTGTCAGCCCCATCTGTCTCACAAGGTGCCTGTTGTGGGGAGAGGAAGGAAAGGAAATTGTAAGCTGCTTTGAGATTCCCTAGGGTAGAAAAAGAAGAGGAGATTGGATTTATACCCCACCCTTCACTCGGAGTCTCAGAGCAGTTTACAATCTCCTTTCCCTTCCCCTCCCCACAACAGACACCCTGTGAGGTGGGTGGGGCTGACAGAGCTCTTTCAAGAACTGCTCTTTCAAGGACAGCTCTGACAGAACTATGGCTTGCTCAAGGTTATCCAGCAGCTGCAAGTGGAGGACTTCTAATTTAATTCTACAAGGATTGTGAACATGGATATTTATTTATTTATTTCTTCATATGTCTTCATATACGAATGCTTTCAGTGGAGGAAAAGACCTTCAATGTAATACATCGATTAAATGCATTTAATGGACTGAGCTGTTTTTTAATTATTCTTCCGAACATTTATTTTTAAAAGATTAAACATAACATGATAAGTCCAAGATGAAGTGGGATAGAAAGGTTTTCAATAAATACAAGAAAGGGGACCCGCAATACTCACGGGGGGGAGGGGAGAGGAGGAAGCAGAAGCAGCAGGTAAGCCTCCCCCCCATTCCCGGAGACCGGCGGTGCAGC
>NW_015164780.1:69328-71902 GCF_001447785.1 Gekko japonicus
CTCCTGTGGCGAGGCCTGAGAGGCTTCCAGCCACTGGGCCTCGCCGATCTCCTTCTTCCCCTTCCCCCCAGCTCCGGCGGTCTCCTCTGCTGCTGCCGATCTCCTCCTCCTTCCCCCTCCTGCTCCTGCGGCAAGGCCTGAGCAGCTTCCAACCGCCAGCCCGCCACAGAGTTTCCAGAGCATTCCCTGCACATGCGCAGGGAAGGCTCTTTTACTTTTGGGGGGATTTAAATATCCCCCCTATATTTTTTCTAGTTTTCAGATTTTTCTGCACACCTGGGGACTGTCCCAAGTATGCAGGAAAATCTCCCTGCCCCCCAGGTGCCCCCTATGTGCGGATTTAGATATCCACATGCAGGGGGCGCCTTCGCTATTAGATATATAGATATGAACAAATAAATAATACCACAGACTAGAAAACCCTAAACAGATCACACAAATCTGAAGTTATTACCCTAAGGCACTCTTAAGTGAACGTATTCTAGAAATATGGTTTAATGGCTAATGTAAGGTTTAAGTTTCTTTTAAGAAAATGTAAAGCAGGCTTACAAATATATGTCATTTGTGGGATTAGGAACCATGCAAATCAGATATACACCCAAAAATGGATGTGGACTACTTGCACAATGTTTCTTTCAAAGGGATGTGGGCTACTATACATATTCTGGGACAAGTTGCCACATGCAAATACTTTTCAATATGTAGTTAGATCCAGAGCATTCTGGGTATGCTTTTTATTGTATCTCCCTGTTTTAAAACTATTAAGTAGGTTTGTAAAGAGGTAGGTTAAAAACTGGAATAAACCTGTGGTTCTCAAACTGTGGGTTGGAATACAAGAGTAGATTACAGCTTTCTCACAGGTAGATCATAAGGGCAGGAGAAAAAAGGAGCATAAGAGTGGATTGGAGAGGAAAATCTCAGAAGTTCAATGACAAATTTGGGGTTGGCTCCACATAGTGTGTACAATAGCCATTATATACAGCTTGTTGCTTAGGAATACTATGTACTTACACATACTAATTGTGTGTGGGGGGGGAAATATGAACTGTTCGGTGTTAACCAGTTTGATATTCCTGCATTTTTTTGTGAAGGGAAGGCAAAAGTAGGGTGGAATTATTTTACAAGTGAGTCCTGAAAAGTTTAGAAGTTGGTGCCGCGTCAGAAAGTTTAGAGAATACTGGATTAAACCAATCAAATGTCTTTCTTTGCTGAAATAAGCAGCTCCTCTGATGAGATATGGCAGTGGTTCTTCAGCCCGTGGATCGGGACCCTCAGGTTGGTCGCAGAACCCCTATTTGCTGTTTGGCAAACGTTTGGGGGGTCTGTCTTTTAGAACAGCCTGCTGCTAGAGTACATATGTGTAGAGAGAACTTGCTGGTTCTCTGTACGCACACACTGAGAATGGCAGCGGGATGGTGAGGTGAGGTCACTCAGTGGCTGGAGAAGATTCCTCCATGGCTCTGACTCTTGCCTTGTTCCTCACCATGGTACACCTTCCAGTACTTGGCTTGCGTCTCCCATCAAAGATAAAGGCGTATTGTAAACTACAAAATGAATATACTACCTGAATCCACAACAGCCATTACTTTGCATCTCCTACTGCGGGGGGAAGACTTTTCTTGGCTCCTTGTTTTGTTTTTGTCCCCCCGCCAGCTTCTGTAAAATTTAATAAACAAAAATGGTCACATGAAGATCTACTCAAAACAGCACACGGCTGGCAATCTGTTGTTAGTCATGCGTTAACACCTCTTTGATGTTTCTTATATTTCTACAAACTGTTTCTTTTTCTGTCTTTACGCACTTCTTAATGGTATATCGAATACCATTTACTATTGTATGCTTATCACGTTTTTTCGTATTGTGGGTTCAGGTGTTGTTTCCGTTTTGTCATTTGCAGTACACTCCTGTTTTTATATATACCTTCTTAGACGTGTGCTTTGTTTCTGTATTCCTTGCAGGTGTTCTTTCTTGTTTCCTCTGTTGTGTTTCCTGACACTAGCTCTTTTAGTCTGCAGCCCACAGGCTTGGCCTTGACAACAGTGAGGTCACAGCTGTTTGCGTCATTTGACTGTGATCTTATATGGATTCCTCTCACATATTTGCAATTCAGTGGGTCCCCATGAGGCTGCTTGATGGTTAAAGTGTGTTCTGTGTCTAGAAAAGGTGGACGGCCACCACCATAAGGGAAAATACATGTGCCAACAGAGGCAGGGCATGTTTTCCTGGACTGAAAAGTCTAATTCAGGGAACACTGATAGTCTGGAGCAGGGGACGGACGACATGGGATTTAGATCCTGCTACGTTGCCCTCAAGACCTCAGAGTGGCTAGCAGTCCAAATAACAATTTCATAAAACATATTTAAAATCAAACAATGATCAACAGAAGCAGCTGGAAAGGCAAATTGCAGCTGGAAAGAAATATTCAGGGTTGGATCCAGAAGAGGATTTCCTCCGATGGAAGGCGGGGTGATTTTTTGCTGATTCCCACGGCCTGTTGCAGACCCCCGACTTTCCCCTTCTGCTGATCCTTCATCCCCCCCAAGAACAATATTTCAAATGGCATTTTGGGCTTCA
>NW_015164780.1:71931-75556 GCF_001447785.1 Gekko japonicus
ACAGAACTCCCTTTTGTTTGTGGAAATTACCGGTGGATACAGGCTAGTGTCAGTAAGATTTGTCAATGACTGATCTAACAATACCCTGGAAAAGGGCCCCAAGGGCATGGGGGAGGATATGGCTACTGTGGGCATCAGAGGCATGGAAAATGTGTAGAAACCCACCATGTGGATGCCCCATTGCTACCGCACTTTATCAGCACCCACCATGTGATGAGAAACCCCAGAGAATCATCGCCATGCAGAAGTCACTTTTGCTAGGCAGAAGAGCTATTCTTTTTCCAAACAAAAATTATACTGAAGGTACAGCTGACGAGGGCTGCAAAGGGATCTCAGTAGTGCGCTGTTGTCACTACTTAAATGCTGTATGTGGGAGGGGGCAGCAGGCTCCTGAGTATGTGATGGGGATGGTGCACATAAAGCACCCCTTGAAAAATAAGCAAGCAAAAACAGACCCTCTGGGAAAGGGGGGTCACCATATGGACAGAGAAAAATTGCTTCTAAAGTCTCCCATTTCTGTCCAACCCATAGAAGAATGGCAATATGCTTGGATGCCAGATTGTGCATTTGTACAGGAAATAGAGGCCCACTGGCTCACTGTAACCATGGCCATTGACTATAACCGTGAGCCTTATAAAAAGGTTTCCCTCAAAAGCCAGTCGAAGCTGACTCTAGGGGGCGGTGCTCATCTCCGTTTCCAAGCTGAAGAGCCAGCGCTGTCCGAAGACGTTTATGTGGCCATGTGGCCGGCATGACTAAATGCCGAAGTGCACGGAATGCTGTTCCCTTCCCACCGAAGCGGTACCTATTTATCTACTTGCAATTTCTTGCTTTCGAACTGCTAGGTTGGCAGGAGCTGGGGCCAGAGACGGGATGAGCCTTATAGCTGCTTATTAAAAGCAGCAATTCCATGCTTACTCTGGCAGTGTTTGGTTTTGCCTAGTCAGGGGAGATCAGTGGTTCCTCAAGCAAACGGTGAATTTCTGTTTTAAGAAAAGAGCCACAACTGATGAGTGACAAATATTGGTTTGAGAGGTAGCACTGGTGATTTCCACTCCTTTCTTCTCTCTAGCGTTGCCAGGTCCCCTAGGTGTTCATGGGGGGGTTAGGGTTGCTACTTCCAGTTTGAGGAACTCCTGGAGATTTGGGGATAGAGCCTGGCGACGACAAGGACCTCGGGGGGGGGGTGATGCCATACAGTCCACCCTCCAAAGCATCCCTTTTCTCCGAGGGAACTGCTGTAGTCTGGAGAGGAGCTGTAATTCCAGGGAATCTTCAGGACCCACCTGGAGGCTGGCATTCCTACTACTCTCTGAAATAGTGAAGCAAGATAATAGTATACTTGTTCCTGCTGTCCACAACCTTTCTGCTTGCTGATGGTGGGAGAGAGATCCTTCTGTGATGGGCCTCTCCAGGGCCCTTGCCTGGGCGTGGGGGGGGGGGGTTCCCACCGGTGGCCGTGGTATCTGGCGGGGTTGCGCTGGCAGTTGGGGAGGGTTCACAAAAGGGAGCTGCGATAGGACCTCAGAATGGCAGGGAACGGGGTTAGCAGCACCGCTCACATCCCTCTGCCCCGTGGGGTGGAGATCACTAGCCCCTTTGCTCTCTCTCTAGCTGTCGTGTGTAGCGTCTCCTTCTCATGTTCTTCCTCCCCGGTCCTCTCAAAGAGCCCCTCTTTTCATTCCCCACGCTCTCCTGCCAGCACCGCCCATCTTCCCCATCTCCCTCCTCCCCCATCCAGCCTCACCCTCATTTATATGCCAGGACGCTCCTCGGGCGTCTGGAGTGTGGTCAGTGGTGGGCCGGCGGCGGTCTTCTCGGCCCGGGGCCATGCCACCGGCGCCACTGGGTGCCGCGGCTGGCTTCTGTTTTCACCCAGTGGGGCCTGAGTCGCGTCTCTCAAGGGAGGGGTGCCACGGGGTTTGCTGGGTGGGCCTCACCCTGTCGGTGGTGTACTACTTACCTGGCTCCCCGAGAGTCGCCGCGTCCTTTGTGGGGGCTGGGTCATCGATTCACCCTGGCTTGTCCGCCACTCCTGGGGTGAGTTAGGGTGTGGGTATGCCTCCGGGAGTGGGAGGGATCGTCCCAGGGCCGGTGAACCGGGACACCTTAAGAATTCTCTGTACAGTCCAAAGCCACGTGTTCCTTCATAAGAAGGGCAACACATGAGCCGAACACAGCAATGTTCTGATCCACATCATACGTAAGTTTGCACTTAAACACAGAGTTCAAGAGTGCTTCGACCACAAAATGATCATAGCCCACTGCTGTTTTGTTGCAGAAAATGTGTGGCTCAAAAGTGAATCAAATTCCTGAGGAACATTAACTGAGCGTACTTAATAGGAATAAAAGTACAAAGAATTATAGTTTGGAATATAGATCCTTGGGATAATTAGGACATCTCCACAGATGACTTTCCCAAAATACACTTTTTTCCAATTTGTTTCTTTAGTTTAATGCTATTCGCCTTTCTTACAGCCCAGCAAATCAGTGGGGTAACTTGTTTAGTCCTCCACTCTCCCTAATTATTTTCAATTATTTTTTTCACATTATCATCTCTGATCATTTATTTTTTATGCTTAGCTACTCTAATTAGGTTAAAAGCCTCTAGTTGCACGCAGTATTTCATTTCACAGCGTTTTAAAGGTATCTTGCGTAGGCAGTTGACATGAAGCATATTTATAAATTAATAGGGTATATTTTAAAGAAGATTAGCTAGTCAAAAATAAAAGAAAAATATTAGGATTTTTATTTTGGTTGGGTTTTTTTAAATAAATTGGACCGAACAAAAAAACAGCAATATAAAATTTACATAAATGACAGCGGCCAAACTACTACATTGAAACAGAGGCCCCGGTCACATGGAAGGTTTTGGCCCGGGTGAGGGACAGATTGGGGGCCCAGCAAACGGGCGCGATCTCACTGCAACATCTGGGAAGCAGCGCGCACCCATCCTTGATCCGTCCCTTCAGGCTGAAAACCCGCAATAAAAAAGAACCACCCCTAGAGGAGGACTTACCGGGAATGCCACATCAAGCGCGGCCGTGGGATTGCCGGCGCGCCCGTCGTCTGGAGCAATCTAGGCTCCCGGCCGAACTGCGCATGCGCACACATGCGCAGTTCGGCTGCCTCGCTCCCCTTTCAGTGGCTTCCCCCCGGCATCTGATCGTGCCAGGGAGGAAGTGCGCGGCGGCTCAGGGAATCTATGTGATCCCGCCGCCGCGTGTTTTTTTTGGTGCGGCTTTAAAAAGCCGTACTTTGCCAGTGCTTTTTCCCCCTGTGTGGCAGGGGCCAGAGTTAACTTAAAGACCAGCTTTCACCCACTCTTTGTTAAATGTTTCATTTCTATATGCTTTTAAGATTATTTAAGTAATTGTGGTTGTTCAAATTCACTCTGATCTGGGTGGCCAGGTTTGCCTGATCTTGTTAGATCTCAGAAGCTAAGCAGGGTTGGCCCCGGTTAATACTTGGATGGGAGACCTCCAGCGAAGTTCAGAGTCTCTACACAGAAGCAGACGATGGCCAAACCCCCTCTCTCTTGCCTTGAAAACTGTTGGAAGTGAAGGCACTGTCCCCTGCCTCAGCCTTCAGACTTCGTGGCAAGAGAGAGTAGATAGCTAGAGAG
>NW_015164780.1:76227-107755 GCF_001447785.1 Gekko japonicus
GCCCTGCAGCTCCACTGCCGAGCCCCATGAGGGGCCCGGTGGTGGACCTGCAAGGCCAGTGGGAGTGCAAGGAAGCCCCGCGAAGGCCCTCCCTGGCCCCAGGCAGGCAAGGGTGGGGAGAGGCAGGGAGGAAGCAACTTACCCTCCCTCTTCTCCTGCCTCCTCCTGGCTGAATGAGGGCCGGAAGCAGGGTGGCCGGAAGCAGGAGGCGGGGCGTCGTCATCTGCCCCCCCCCGTACCTCACCCGGGGAAACTGTGTTCCCCCGCGATCCCCCCCGAAATGACCTCTGGTCTGCGCACTTAATCACTGCACCAAACTGTAAGGCAGTATAAATACAAGAGTCCAGCTTTCGTGAATAAACATCGCCAGTCTTCAAGGTGCCACTGGACTCCTGTGTTATTTTACTGCTACCTTTAATTATCACTTCTGGCATGTCTGCACTTTTCAATTGTTAAACGTCACTGATTGCTCATGCTGGTTCTTAACTTTAAAGGGTATTTGAAGGAATGTCTCTTCCCAGGGGTCATTTCGTAGAAAAAGAGGTGTGGGAGCTCATTAGCATAACTCATTAGCATAACTTATTTGCATATGCCACACCCACTGACATCACCGGAAGTGTGTCAGAAGGCAACACCCACTGCTCAAGCTCCACTGGACTGTTTTGGATTGCTAGCTATTGGGGGGGGGGGACGGGCAGATCTGTCCTTGCAGAAGAGAGAGAGCTTGTACCTGAATAAAACTTGGTCTTAAAGGTGCCACTGGACAGTTTTGGACCGGGGGGGGGGGCTCTGCAGCTTATCTGGCTGCTTCTTGCTCTGACTGAGGGCTGCTGGGAGCAGGGGGTGGGGCTTGTTGCATGTGCCCGCCCCCTGGGCTCTTTACTGCCGGAGCTCTGCTCCTGTGCGCTCCTGCAGGAAATTAGCCCTCTCTCTTCCTATTCCAGGGGTCCCCAGTGCAGTGCCCATGGGTGTCACAGCGCCCGCCAACACCTTTCCAGATGCCCGCCAAGTGTTTTTAGAAAGCGGGAGGGGCCAGCCAGGGCTTCTGCCCAGCAATGCCTCTGATTGGCCACGAGAGATTGCTTTGGAAGCTGCTGCCACAAGGCTCTTCACTGTGTTACGGGAGATAAGCTGCAGCAGCCATTTTCTGTCTGGCTTTGCCTCCCGCACCAACTGTGTTGTGGTTGTACCCACCACGCCATGTCAGAATTTCAAAGGTGCCTTCAGGATGAAAAAGGCTGGGGACCCCATCCTATACTAGTCACCCTGCCTGTTAAGATCTGCTTCTTAAACCCTATTCTCTGTGTGGCAGGTGGTGACTAAAGACAGGGCATTTTCTATGAGGGCACCTTGCCACTGTGATGCCCTCGCCCTTGAGGTGCATTAGGTGCCGATTCTACTTTCTATTGGGTGCGTTCAGACGGGAGCTTTCTGCTGGCAGAAACTGCACCGATTGGAACCGGTGCAGTTTATGCCGGCAGAAACGCGATCAGACTCACCCTCCTTCTTCTGTATCCCTCCGTTGGACGCCCGCTCACACGCTGCGGGCGTCGGCGTTTGTTGTTTTTTTTAAAAGCAGTTTGAGCATGCGCATAGGCAGCCATTCAGAGAATGGCGATTTGTGCGCATGCTCACCCCCCCAGTAGATTTAAACTTTAAAGGTAAGGACTTACCTTTAAAGTTTAAAGAGCACAGTAGCCTCCCGGAGGTCCCCAACGCCTCCGAAATGCTGCAGTAAGGGCTTTTTTTAAAAAAAACCAAACAAACGCTTAGGGCGAAGCTTCGCCCAAGCGCATACCGCTAGGAGTCTTTTTTAAAATGGCGGGGGAAAGCCGGAAGCCTCAGGCTTCCGACGGAAGTGGCTAGGCACCGGTGGAGAGCGATCAGACGCCGGTTTGCATCGGAAGCCACCGTTGCACTGAGTTTACCACCACTAGGGACCTAGTGGCAGAGTGCAACGGTGTACAGCTCTTTATAACGGATAGAGTGGGAAGACAGATGTTCCCCGTCTGAACGCTGGTAGGTACATCGATTTCAACTGGCACAGAATCCGTTGTAAAGGCTGCATCTGAACGCACCCTTTAGATGCCAGGCTGAAGCACAGCTTTTTACCCAGGCTTTTAATTAGGACTTTTTAAAATCTTACCAGCTTTTTAATGATCTGCTTCCATTTATGGGTAGTTTTTTTGTGCTGTTTATGTCCAGTTACTTGTTTTTCGTTGTTTGTTCTTTAATATTATGGTGTCGTTTTAAGTGTATGCTGCCTCTGAACAGGTGGTATAGAAATGTCTTATATTAATAAATCAGGTGCAGCAATTCAGTGTTGATGCCAAACATTCGGTTCTTCATACTACATCATACCATACTCAGATTCCAGGGAAGCAAGGGAGCTTTCTGCAGCTTTCCAGATGGGTAAGTCATAATTAATATTAGCTCCTACGAGGCTTGGAAAACCCAATTCATGAATTAGTGGTGTAATGTTTCTTCCCCAGTTTGATCTAGTGGTTAAGAGCACAGTCTCTAATCTGGATGAACAGGGGTTGATTCTCTCATGAGCAGTTCTCTCATGAGCAGTTCTAGAAAGAGCTCTCTCAGCCCCACCTACCTCACAGGGTATCTATTGTGGGAGGGGAAGGGAAAGGAGATTGTAAACCGCTCTGAGACTCCGAGTGAAGGGTGGGGAATAATCCAATCTCCTCGTCCTCCTCTCCTCCTGGTCCTCCTCAGTGTAGGATTTAGAAGATGCAGACGTCTCACTCTCTCACCCCTGCCTAATGCAGGGGTGAAGTCAACGACCTTAGAAGGTGTACAGGGTTTACCCACCCAGGCCACTCCAGGGATGGGAGGGAATGCAGTACTTTTCAGTACATTAAACAACAAGCCATGAGACAGTCTGTACCATCTCTGGTCTTCACAACAATTTGCCACCAGAACCTCTTTTCATTAGTCCCTGCCTTTCCTAAGGGAGAGATTCCAACCCTTAGTTAGCATCTGGGATTTAACACAATAGCAACTCTATCCAGAGGTGCACACTCTTACCAAGGTAGCATATGTGGTCAGGGTTAGGCACCAGGCTTAGACTTGGAATTCAGTTACAACATCAAAAACAATTTAGCAATAAGAAGGATCTTTATTCAGTACAGAGCTTAGCATACACTACCAGAGATTACAAAAATAACAAAGGCTAGGGCTGTTTGCCTTAACTAAACATTAATGATTCATAGTTACCACATCAGGAGTATTCATCAGTCCAAGATAGTCCAAGGGATTTTGAAGGGAAATCCCATTCTTGCACACCATGTGCTCCAAGTCACAAAGCAACTCTTTGTCTTTCAAGAGGCAGCATTTCAGGTGCAATAAACCAGACAATGACAAGAGGAGGAAGGGAGAGCAAAAAGCAAGAGCAAGAGAACTCACTCCCCTAGGGATCAAACAATTATACCCCAATTCCAGTCACAAATGAGATGTGACCATCAGCCAATTGCGAGTGGGCATGAGTGTGCCCAATTATTGGTTTCCACAGCTGCGTGTGGGGATAGGCTATAAGTTTGGGACCCCGCCTGCAGTCATCTGACCCCAAACTCCAGCTACTTCATGGTCTACATGACTAGTCGTATGTGGGCCAGAAAGTGGAGCCATGAAGTCTGGCGTTTGGCATGAAAGTGTGAAAGAATGTGGGTTTATGGCATGGCTATTGAGGCCATGTGGCCTCACCAATTGGCTTGCAACAGGAAACAAGACACAGCATGTTATCAAAAGACACCACAGGAGAAGGCATGTGAATATAGAAGCAATATTTCTATACAGAAGGGTGTAACACTACTTAGGATTGCAATGTTAGAAGATAAAGCTAACATCTGAAGTCCTAATGAAAGGTGAAGTTATGTAGAGTTCAGCACTAAGGGGAAATGTGCCAATCAGCTTTTGAGTCCAAGATCATCTGCCATTGGTTTGATAACTACTTGAAAGGTAGGTTTCCTATTTAGATAATGGCACCAACATGCCTTTTCCCTCTAAGCTGAGTTAGTGTGAGCCAGCTCACAGTTTTTTAGCCTCTAGCTCACACATTTTTGTCCTAGCTTAGGAAGGATAGCTCCAGAGCAAACTAATTTATGCAGTAGCCAAATCACTTGCTCACAACTTTAATGCCTGTCACAAGACTCCATAGCTTAGAGGGACCATTGCTCTTAACACATGCAAGAAAATGTCATTCAGGCACAAAGCAAGCCTAGCTTAGTGAGCATCCTAGTTCTGCAGTACAGCAAACTTTGCATTGTGGGTGTTTTTTGCCAGTGTTCTTGAACTGTTGTAAGCCCTGATCATTTCTCCCTGGTTTGCATTTTCTTGAAAGCTGAATTGAACATCTGAAATGGTCATCTCTAAATAATTCATGAATGCCACCCACCCACAAGAAGGTGGCAAAAAGTATCTAGGAACCCAGTGAAGTACAAAGTGAAACAAACAAGTGGGTGGAATCAGAACTGTTGGACTAACCTGAGTGCTCCTTTTTCGTTTTTTTTGCCGCACCTGATTATGCCCGCCTGGGATGGATTTCCCTCTTCCAAGGGAGCCTTTTGACCTGGTGTTGCACTAAAACACACAGAACAGCTGCTTCAAAAAATGGTTACTAAGAACATTTGTCAACACTCTTCCTTTTTAGTGCTAGGGAAAAGAACCTTGCAGTCTCGCTGGCGAAACTCATGAATATATAATTGTTGAGGGTTTTTTTTAATGTTGTTGCATCCCCTTTAATACTACTAATTATACAGATCAGTTATATGACATGTTTTAATGTAGGTAACGAAATGCTCAGAAGACCCTTAACGGTATGGGTTTTCTCCCAACTTTTGGAGGGGCTCCCACCCAGACAATTAATTGAACTAATTCAAACAGTACCTTTCTAAAGTTTATAGCTTCTGGAATTATTCCTGTGCTTACAGAAGCACTTTAAAGATTACATCTTCAAAACTTCGAAATCAATTATTTTACTATAAAAGCAGATCTCTTGTTTTAAAGTTCTTCTTTGTGCTGATCTATCATTTCTTCTTAATATAAGCAAATTTTTTTTGCAGAAACTAATTAGTAACTTATGCCCCAGAGAAAACTGTCTGTTGGTTTGCCCTGTTCTCTTTTTTGTGGGGGGAGAGCAAGATCTTATACTTTTACATAGCAGACATCAAACCATTTATTCTGGAGCGATGAAATTGAACTCAACGGGCTGATTCAAGGTTAAGTTGCTTTGAGGACGGTAACTAGCGTACTCATGTGTTTAAAATCCTCATAGAGCCAGGAAATGCTCAGCAGTGTAAAAGGCAAGATCTAGCTTTCTTAGAACAAATTTCACTACAAACAAATATATGGGGGGAAACCTACAAAAGTCTTTCATCGCTTTCTGATCAAGTCACCTTGCAGATAGTCAAGCCTATTCTGGATAGTCAAGCCTATTCTGGAAGATCAGAGCTATTCTACACTTCCCTCCTCCTTGCAGACTCCTCTAAAGAAATTATTTGTAATGTAACAAAATTCTGTATAATGGCATGCACAATGGAAAAGCAGATGGCTGAGTCTTGGGAAGAGCTATCCTCTGCCGCGCCTGCACTGTGGTGGCCAGCCATGGCATAACTATCCCTATGGGGATGTTATGCGGTGGCCAGCAGAAAAATTTGGTTGGCTTGTGGTGTTTTCTGAGTATAACCGGGGTAGCATCCATAGCAACTGCACTACTGCGGTCAGCGGAGCCGTTCTGTGGAGGTGGTGGTACTGTGCCCCCCCTGAGCAGACACACAGTAATGAACATTCATTCAATCTATTAATTGCCCACCTTTCTCCCTCATGGGGTCCCCAAGTGACTTACATTATTCTCCTCTTCTCTATTTTGTGCTCACAACCATCCTGTGAGGTAGGTTAGGTTGATAGCGGGTGATTGGCCAAAGGCCACCCACCGAGCTTCCGTGGCACAAGTGGGGATCGGAATCTGGGTCTCCCAGATCTAGTCTCACACTCTAACCACTGCACTAAGCTGGCTCATTCACCCAAAACACCCTCTGGCCCATCCCCCCTTCACACAGCAGCCTGCAAGGTGAGGGGGGAACCCACTGCTCAGTCAGCTTTGGAGGTGCTGCTGGGCCCCTGCTATGTTTGACAGGTGATGATGACCAGAGGTACCACAGCCTCCCAAGGCACCCAAGAGCTTCTCCTCCTAGACATGTCATTGGGCAGCCCTCAGGGGGAGTCACTGATGGGGTGGGGTGAGAGCGTGGCAGGGAAGGGCGTGGAGCTCCTGTCATGCAGTCAGAACCAAGCAGACAGAAACACAGTTATGGCACAACACAGATGTTATTGAACTGCCAACCATGGCGAAGTATGAAGACTCCGTTTGCTATCTCCCTGGGGCCATGGGGAGGAGAACCAAGGATGCCCTGGCATGGCATACATCTAAATGGGGTGGAGTTGCAGGTAGAACTTGGACGGGCTGGCTGGGTACAATACTCTGCTCCAAGAGGAGGGCTGGGACAGCAGACTGGACAGAGTGGGCATGGGGGAGGCGGAACTAGCCACACCCAGAGGACTCCCTGTTGAAGTGCATGCAGTACCATGCCAGGTTCAGCCATGGATGTGTCACCCTGACAGGGTCTGCAAATGCATTCCCATAGGGGGGTATGATGGACCCCCGTATCTCCCCTACTGTCTGGCAGATTTTCCCCACGAAAACTTCAGTTCCCTCAGTGTCTGCGTCATCTTACATTAGGGTATATATCTTCTCTTTCTCTTTTATATAAACTTTAAACTGACCCACCCTTTGTTTAGATATTGGTTTAGGCTTTAGACCCAGTACAGAAACTTAAGGGGAAGAGAGGAGCTGTCCTGTTTTATAAACCCATGTGGAATGGCACTTGAGGCAAATTAACTTTCAAAAACAAAATTAAGATTTTATTAAACAGGCAGGGAATATATGTATTTTAGGAATAGTCAAGGTTTTGAGATTGTTGAGGTAAAAACTTTCTTATATACAGAACTGAATTCTTAGAACTTTCAAGAGAGTATATTTGTAGTTTTGTTTGACGGTCTTCTAGTTTTTTCTTTCAGAGGTACTTTGCTTAGTATATTTCAGCACTAACACAGTTCTTATTAATGTTTCTTCTTGAGGACAGTGTTTGCTTAAAGTTTCTAGATTTCTCCCATCAGAGTTCTAGGTTTTCCTTTAGATATTACAGCTTTTCACTAAATCCTGAGGTGTCTTAAGCTTCTCCCATTTACCACAGACCAGGGTTCTCTTCCCAACCCCTTTCATTGTCATGAAGTTATTCTTGTCCCTAAGAAGCAATAACTGCTTTTACTTTTTGACTTGTATGGGAGTTCACTCTAGCTACCCAGACCTTCTGCCAAATCCTTCTCCAGTATCCTTTGTCTGTGTAAGGCTGTTCTGTAGCTTTCCTGACTGAAAATCTAAATTCTCTCTCATAGCAGTTTTAACATATTTAAGACAATGGGGTTTCTCTTCTTCTCTCTGTAGAAGTATTTTTCTGACTATTGCTTGTCAGAAAATACTAACTCCAAAATGTCTCTTCCCTCAGAAACCAAACCCTCTGGCTACTGATCCAAACATTAGTTTTCAGACAGAGACCAAACTGCAAAAAACCCAAAGGCGAAAGACCTCTTTTCCCTCCAGTCTCATAGCAGTTTTAACATATTTAAGACAATGGGGTTTCTCTTCTTCTCTCTGTAGAAGTATTTTTCTGACTATTGCTTGTCAGAAAATACTAACTCCAAAATGTCTCTTCCCTCAGAAACCAAACCCTCTGGCTACTGATCCAAACATTAGTTTTCAGACAGAGACCAAACTGCAAAAAACCCAAAGGCGAAAGACCTCTTTTCCCTCCAGATTAGCTGTTTTATTTCCTCTCCCAGCTGATGTTGGCCAATCAGAGAGTGAGTAGAGCAGCCAATCCCATAAACTCTTCTCTCCAGGGAAGATTGACTCATGAACTCCCTACCTCTCTGACACAAGAAGTATTTTAAAAAGCCTGCTTTTCTCTGCAATCTATCACAAGGGGCTTTGCCATGAACGCCCCCCCCCCGGCACATGATGGTGGCACCTGAATTACACTCACCTGCCCTATGTTGAAGGGGATTTTTCAGGGACTGCTTGTGATCCATCCACAGTAGCACCTGCAACTGCTGCTCAAGGATCTGATCCTGCAAGGAAATGAGCCAAAGGGTCTCCTGGCAAGCTGGTCTGCCATGTAGAGCGGAGCAGCTGCCAGACCCCACCCCCAAACCGCCGAGGAGGCCTGTCCTCTGCTGGGGGGGGGACCAGCAAAGGTCTGAGCTTACAGCCCAGTGTAAGGCTGAAGACATCCCTTCCCTGGCAGTTCTCTCAGGAAACTTTCCTGAGATCTTTTCCTATGATGTCAGGGGCCATGGTGCTGGGACGCTGTGGCTCATGCTGCCCCTGCACAAACCCAATGCTGGACTTGAGTTTAGAGAAGGTGCTGTCACTAGGGCAGCACCCAGCCTCAAACGAGAGGAATGGGGGAGCAGGTTTGAGTTCCTTGCTTTTGCTTACTTGTCAGTGCGTGGTTGCCCCTTTGGGTTGAGCCTCCAAAGGTGGGGTACCTGTTAGGGTTCTGAAATGGGAGAGGTCAACCACAGAGGATGGACCTGGCTCTTCTCCTTGGGTGTTAGTGCTAAGTGCTTGCCCCGTAGTGCTAAGTGCCCTCTCTGGGCTTTTCCCATCACCAAAGCTCCTCACTGCTTGCTCTAAGTATGCACAGCAGGGAGCTCTGAGACAGAGTCCCATGCCATGCACTGTAGCCACTGAGTTATAAGATGTCCCAGCTGAGGTTTTTGTAGGGTAGGGGAACCACGATTGGGTACTGGGGAGGTGACTTCACCACCCCCGGGAGGTGATTGGCTGTGCCTGTAATAAGCATCTTGAGCAACTCTGGGCCTAATGAGCACAGTTACAGTGGGGGAGGGACACTTGATTTTTCAATTCAATAGGCATTTGTTGGCATAACTGACAGGGGGTGTTCCCAGGCTAAAAGGGATCAGGGAGCCAACTGACTCTGGCCATGCCCCCAAAACCACTCACAACCATGCTGGCACAGGGGCCTATGTCTTAGTTGCACCAACGGGCGCTGCTATGGGGCTGCACCAGCACCAATAAGGCATGTAGTGGCGCTGGGGGCCTGCACTGTCAAAACTGGTGGGCCAGTGTTATCTCATAGATAGGCCATCACAAAGGTGAGTTGGATCCCTGAGTGCTTTTGCCCCCCCCCCTTAGGATTGTGCTGTAAATAACTGACCCTCTCTATTGTGAAGTGTGTGCAAGAATTTTGAAATGTTGGATTATAATGGCACATATAAGTCTATTTTGTTGGTCTCGGTGTTGTATGTGGCGGGCTCTTTTTGTAGCAGGAACTCCTTTGCATATTAGGCGACACACCCCTAATATAGCCAATCCTCCAAGAGCTTACAGAGCTCTTCTTACAGTGGCTACTGTAAACTCTTGGAGGATTGGCTAGATTAGGGGTGTGTCACCCAGGGGTCTTGTTGTAGAAAAAGAGCTGCCGGAGCTCATTAGCATAACTCATTAGCATAACTTATTTGCATATGCCACGCCCCCTGACATCACCGGAAGTGACAGTTCTTACAGTGGCTACTGTAAACTCTTGGAGGATTGGCTACATTAGGGGTGTGTCGCCTAATATGCAAAGGAGTCCCTGCTACAAAAAGAGCCCTTTTTATTAATACTTTTTGAGCTGATCTTTTATTGGAAAACTGAACTGAACTTGTAGAAAACATGCTTTGAACATTTAAACATGAAAGTTGTAATGTTTGGGCAATGTTAATCTTGTGACACCATTGGGGTTTCATCCCTGGTATTGTTAGGCTGTTGGTTTTTTTAAAAAAACTGTGTTTAGGCTTATGCGCAATGGTGAGAGAAACTTACAATGTAATCCTCTGCATGTTTAGTCAGAAATAGGTCCAATTTTATTCAATGGCGCTTACTCCCAGGTGTTCTGAGGATGTTCTTAAGGATTGCAGCCTTAATTTTCTTGCTGGTCCAGTCAGTGGCAAGCAGGGGCTCAAAGCAGAAGATGGGAAGTAAAATTCCAGCTGTTTTCTTAGCACTTCCCTGTACCGGCCTGTGCCTCCTTACTTTCACCTTGCTTATCCTTGAGTTTTAAAAAACCATCCAGATTCCCACTCTGACCTTTTGTGAAGTGTGGCAGGTAACAGCAAAACAACTGTGTGCTGAAATACCCGCAATAGTCAATGTACAAAAAGAGACTTCAGCAAAGTGAAACACGTATGCAATCAGCAATAAATCTGTACATAAAATCCATCATAGGAAATATAGAAGTCCACAGAATGCATTAAGTCCAAAGTAGAAATTCAACACTTTTCCTAGGTAGCATACAGTGTTTCAGACTTCTGGTCCTTCCTCAGGAACAAAGAGCCACGATAGAAAGTCTCATTCCAATGCCTTAGACAATATTGTTCCGTTTCTTTATGGGCCAGGTCTCCTAAGCTTGAAAGTGCGCGTCTCAAGGTTGCTACTATGTAGAACAGGACCAAGTCTTGATCTTTGAGTGCTGTGTTCCTGGAATGAGATATTCCAGGGCAAGTGTGGGTCTGGGAAGCAGCAAGAGGATTCAGCTTGCATGGGACAGCCAGGGGGGAGGGAAGTAAGATTACCTTATGCCTTCTCCAACCTATTCATAAATCTTCAACATTTCAGGAGACAACTGAGGGATCAAGGAAGTTGCAGGGAAAGCGCTGCACAGCATCGAGTACATAGAAAGTTCCCTGAATAAAGATATGAGAAATCATATAATGACTAGATACAAGTCCAGTAGCACCTTAGAGACCAAGAATATTTTCAGGGTATGAGCTTTCGGGGACAAAAGCTCCCTTCAGCAGATACCTGAAACTCTCGTTGGTCCCTAAGGTGCGACTCGATTTGTATCTAGCTGTTCTACATCTGGTTCACTGATGCTAGTCATGTGGCTATTCTGATCCTGGGATCTAACATTTTCCGGCAGGAAACAGGAATTCACAGGAGTGAAAGCAGAAGAGTAGATACATTTTACAACCCCCGTGCAAGGAGACAGGCAAAGCTATAACTGGGATAAATTGTGACCATTCCACATTTTGCAAAGGACACCCTGATTTTGAACATTTTACAACTGTAATACAATCTTCAGAGGGATCTGTGTTTGACCACCCTTGGTACAGATCAGGGGTGGCCAAACTGCGACTCAGGAGTTGCATGCAGCTCTTTCACAGATATTGTGCGGCTCCCAGCAGGGCAGCTAGGGAAGTGAAGGGGAGGCATGCCTCCCCGATCGGTCTTCCCTTCCTCAGCCAGTGTTCCCTTCCCTGCATCCTCTAAGGCCCCCCCTGGCCTCTACACCTGGTTCACTGATGCTAGTCATGTGGCTAATCTGATCCTGGGATCTAACATTTTCTGTGTAGGACACATTTAAAGTTAGCTTTCTTTCCACCTCTCCCTCCACCCCATCTATTTGCTTTCTTTCCACCTTTCTTTTTCTTTTTCTCTCCTTCTCCCTACCTTCCTTCCCCGTCCCTCCCCCATCTATTTGCTTTCTTTGATTCTCTCTTTCTCTTTCCACCCTTTTCATTCTTTCTGTCCACCTCTCTCTCTTCCAGACAAATAAATAGCATTAGTAGACAAATAAATATCATTGGACAAAAAATATCATTATCAATATCTGTTTTTACCCTCTCTTTTTTTGGCAATCTCATTTTAATGGTAAAAAAAGCAAATTTGCATATGTTCCAATAAAAACATGTGTATAACATTTGTTCATGTCTTGCAGCTCTCAAGCATCTGGCATTTATTCTATGTGGCTCTTACGTTAAGCAAGTTTGGCCACCCCTGGTATATATGAATATTCAGACCTGTATCCATCAAGATCAACTCTCAGAAATGGACTGTCCTGTTTCCCCCTCCCACTGCAGCCCACTAAGCACACCACCGTTTTGTTCCAGGGGGCTCCTGGGGGGGGAACCTTCAGAAACAGCAGAGGGGGCAGGGGTCTGCAGTGGGAGGGGGAAATCAGGAGATATCACCACCCCGTCTTCTGAAGGCTTAGGTGCCCTCAATTGTCTTTGGTACTGTATAGTTAGAAAGAAATGACTATTTCATAGACTATCATGCAATTGAACTGTATGCTTGAGTTGGTGATATTGCTAAAGGCTTGTGTACATTCCATAGTTTGACATATTATCCTAAGGCTGATGTGGTGCTCCTGTTTCCTGTTATCATGCGGATACTATAAGGATGCAATATTCTTTTGATTTGCCATCCAGTGTGTTCTTAAAGGGAAAGAATTCCTGATCAGATGACCCAGAAGGCCAGTATCTTATTAAGAAGCAAATGTGCTTCAACAACCATTGTGATAGCAGAGCTGATTTCAGTGGGTGAAGCCCTCATTGATGGACCTGTGACTAATGTAAATTGTCAGCTTCATTTACCTAGATGGCAGTCCTACACATACCAACATGCAAAGAAGAATGGTGAAGGCCATTAGCTTAGATTATGTTTAAAAAAGATTAGACCAATTTATAGGGAAGAGGTCAATCAATGGCTATTAACCTTGACATCAGGATGGAACCTCTTTATTCAGGACAATACACATCTGAATACCAGATACAGGACACAAGGAGGATGCCTTCAGCCCCCTTTTTTATATAAATCTCCCTGGTATATCTGGCTGGCCACTGTCTTGACTACCTGGACCATGGTTCCGTTCCAGCAAGGCTCGGCTAGTGGGGTTGATCCAAGCATTTTCCAAGGAGCCCTCCTCCATTTGAGGTAGCTCTTCATCCAATGGAAGGAATGAGAGCCAGTTTGGTGTAGTGGTTAAGAGCGGCAGGACTTTAATCTGGAGAATTGGGCTTGATTCCCCACTCCTTCACATGAAGCCAGCCAGGTGACCTTGGGTCAGTCGCAGCTCTCTCAGAGCTCTCTCAGCTCCACCTACCTCACAGAGTGTCTATTGTGGGGAGAGGAAGAGAAGATGATTGTAAGCTGCTCTGAGACTCCTTCAGGTAGTTTTATATCCTTCGAGATATAAAACCACTTCTTCTTTTTCCTCCTCCTCCGCCTTCACATTTTGCCCACTGGAATGGTAGGATAGGGGTAGGACCCACCCCAATTTAGTAGCTTTGAGCACTGCCTAAAAACAGACCATGTGGCTCTCCTATGACTCTCTGTGGCACATTGCCAATAGCTCAAGACTTACATACCATAACCTGTAAGACCTAATTTAGTTAGTTGAGTGAAGACACTCAAGAAAGTCAGGATAAAGCATTCTCTCTCTCTCTCTCTCTCTCTCTCTCTCTCTCTCTCTCTCTCTCTTTCTTTCACACTCTCAAAATCCAACATTCTTTCCACCATCCACTTTCTTTAAACGCAAAAATCCATCTGGCTCCTTAAACACCATCACGTCTCCTTTTGTTTCCCCCTCCAAATCTCCAATGAGAAGACGGTTGTCACTTAATTGCTGCCGAGGATCACAGCTGATGGTTTATAGGTTTAGGCAAATTGCAGGCAGCACTTTGTTAACAAACGAAAGAGCACAATGATACTTCATAATTATCCTATAGAGCTCAATTGGCCCTTAACGGCACCTGCATGTACAACATCAGGGAGCCTTGTTTCAGCGCAAAAGATCCTTCTTGTTAATTAACCTGTGTGCACTTGTTACAAATGAAACCTATTTGTTTCCACTTAATATATTTGCAGCTAGTTTAAATATTCATTTATTACTCTGCTTGTTAACTAGGGAAGAGAGGAGAAAGAGGGATCTTTTCCATTATCAGGCTTCAAAGTAGCAAGCAGACAAATACGTCAACAGTGCCGCTTTTTGCCTCTGTAAGCCCCCCTCCCCCAAATTAGGTGAACTGCGTTTGTCAGTAACCAAATTATTTGGGAAGGTGGAATTTGAGCCTGGGAGGGTGTACTTCGTGCCTATCTTTTGTTCATGTATGTGTGTGCATGCAGCAAGCCCACCTGCAGCTGAAAGGGAGGGATGTCAGGGGAAAGCCATAGAAAGCGATGGGTTAAAGGGCTTTGCTTTGACTTTCCACTTCTCTCCTGGGCACCACACATATCTCTGCTTTTCATTGGACTTACCCCATGCATGGCGATCACTGACCATCCTGGCCTCGGATTTCACCATTTTGAACAATTCTCTGTCATCTGCTTACTGGTAAAGCATGTACAGCATTTTAGATGTCTGCATTAATATGTATGTGTCAGAAGTCCACAGCCAAAGAATCAGCTGGTTAGGTGGGACCCACTATATGATATTCAGTCTCTGCTATTCACCGAACAATTCAGCAGCTGCCCGAACCACATGCCGGCCTTTAAGGATTCTTCGCTTGTCTACTTCCCTGCAGCAAATAGTGCAGCAGTTACTGCCTTTAAATGCTTTGGACATTTACATGAGAAACCTTAGCTTGTTATTTTGGACTTTGCACATCTTAAACATCATCATGTTACATGTTAATTTCCCTGTCTATAAGTTTGAACCTTACAAACCATTCCAATGTATTTGAAAAAGTGTGCCTTGCACATGAAAGCTCATACCGTGAATAAACCTTTATTGGTCTTAAAGGTGCCACTGGACTCTAATTTTGTATTACATGAGAATCCAGTCCGTGTCCACCCAGCAAGGTCCACCCTAGTAAGGGCTATATCTCAATGGCTGTTTCCACCAAGTATTTACTTAGGTAAAGGCAAAGGTTCCCTTGCTCGAAAGCCAGTCGAGTCTGACTCTTGCGGTGCTCATCTGTTTCAAAGCCGAAGAGCCAGCGCTGTCCGAAGACGTTTCCATGGTCATGTGGCCAGCATGACTAAACACCAAGGTGCACGGAATGCTGTTACCTTCCCACCAAAGTGGTACCTATTTATCTACTTGCAATTTCTTGCTTTCGAACTGCTAGGTTGGCAGGAGCTGGAACTAGAGACGGGAGCTCACTCCGTCATGCAGCACCGGGGAAGAACGGCGTCAGCATTGGGGAACACCCCTTCTGTCCAAGGTCCTCCTCAGAGGTCCCCTTGCTAATGTTCATAAGAGTCCACTTGAAGACAGCATGCAGCCAAAGCAATACATTGGCAGTCTCTTTCATAAAACACTGGGCCCAATTGGTACCCTTGGACAGAATTCTTAACTTAATTAAAGGTACTTTATTATAGAGAAGCAGTAGACAACCACTGCATAAAATAGTTAAATGAAGATTAATTTGGGGGATGTTGGTCTGCATGGCTTAGAGAAAATGCACTTATCAAAAAGGGTCTAAGAGGACAATAAACATTCTAAAGTCTTTTTTTGTTCATGGTTGCACTAACCACGAGGCTTCTTGGTTCCCCCAACCTGAAGCATCATCTGACATTATCCAGCATTCACGCTCTGTAAATTTTCACCAGCTGGATCAGAAGATTAAAACACAAACGGGAACATCCTCTTCCCTCCCAGCCTCAGTGTTTTCCATTAACGCAAGTGAGGTTGTATAAGAATGTCAGATTTCTACAAAATCTCTAAAAATCTAAATAAATCATGTCCATTAGGACATGACAGAGGGTTGCTCTAGTCCAGATTTTCCTGCTCTCCAAATCCTAGGTCTTCTACTTCATCAGAGACCAATTCAGTGATATCCCTTCCCTACCAACTTTAGCTGGGCTCCTACCTATTTTCTCAGATAAGCTTCTCCTGCAGCAATTTTAGACAGGACAACTTCATTATATAACCAGTCCTTTTCTTCAGCATCACAAAAGGTTAATTCTTGCAATAATTTGCATCTGAAGGTTGCCACTCTCAGATGTGCCCACATTCACATAGCTCACAATTCCCAGTAGACTTTCCAGAACAGTATGTTCCCATGAAATCTTCCCAGCTCCTCTGGCTAAAATTTGCCCATCCTCAACATCATCATAGTTCTCCAGCGTCTCACCGGTTTGAATCACAGGTGGTTTTCATTACAACAAGATAAAACTCCATGTGAGGGGTTGCCTCAGAACCCCTTTATCCTGGGCTCCTCCCCTTTCCCACTTTCTTGTCTATCCTACCAATGTTTCCTGAAGGTTCTTTTTCCCTCCATTGCTTACTTTGAATGGCTTCCTTTAGCTGCTCAGTCTCCTGGTCAGCCTCCCTAACACATGTGACTCCTTTCCCTCCTTAGCCTATGTACTAGTCACCAGCTTTGAAAAAAGTAAATCTGTAGTCCTTTTCCTTGCAGAGTTATAAGTGGGATGGCCCTAGCTGCACATTTCTCCTTATAACTCCAGAACCCACAGGACTGGAGACTTACTTTGGGGGGGGGGGGAAGAAAACCAAGAACTAGTACATTATTGCAACAGATTGGTATATCAATACCTCTAGTAGCCCTCTAGTGGCAGGGGACAATGGCAGCCACAGGTGACTGAAGCAAATAAAGTGCTGTATGGACTGCAGCCATGAAATTAAAAGATGCCTGCTCCTTGGGAGGAAAGCGATGGCAAACCTAGACAGTATAGTAAAAAGTAGATACTTCACCCTGCCAACAAAAGTCCATGTGGTCAAAGCAATGGTATTCCCAGTAGTAATGTATGGCTGCAAGAGCTGGACCATGAGGAAGGCCGAGCGCCGAAGAATAGATGCTTTCGAATTATGGTGCTGGAGAAGACTCTTGAGAGTCCCCTGGACTGCAAGGAGACCAAATCAGTCAATCCTAAAAGAAATTAACCCTGACTGTTCCCTGGAAGGCCACATTCTGAAGCTGAAGCTCAAATACTTTGGCCACCAAATGAGAAGGGAGCACTCACTGGAGAAGACCCTGATGCTGGGAAAGGTTGAAGGTAAAAGAAGAAGGGGACAGCAAAGAATGATATGGTTAGACAGTGTTATCGATGCAACAAATGTGAAATTAAGCAGACTCCGGAGCATGGAAGACAGGAGGGCCTGGTGTGATGTGGTCCATGGGGTCGCGAAGAGTTGGACTCAACTGTGTGACTGAACAACAACAATGGATGCTGCATTGCTACTGTGAATGCCTCTACATTTGCAGCAGCAATGGAGAATTGTTTCCACATGGAAGCAGTCAGACATGCCCTTCCTGAACCCAGTCCAGACATTAACGGGCATTTATTCCAGTCACTGGGATGTTATAAGATATGGGAAAGTTCTGAATGTGTGTTTCTAATTGTTACCCATCATGTAATTTTTAAGACAGGCAGGCAGCCTATGAGGCTTAGTAAATAAGTAATTGAACAGCAGATACTGAAATGAATTGGCCACAATGAATTTTCCTTTTGGGACCTGACCAAAGGCTGTGGACTCAAATTGTCTTAATAAAGCTGCCATAGAGTCTGGAGACCAATTGGGCCCTAAAGATGGATCCAGAGGAATCAATTGTGAGTTATCTAAATTGGTTTTAGGTTGCACAAAGTCTACAATAGAAGATTGCTTTAAAATAATGGGGAAATCCTGCTTTGGGCTAAAAATCCTAGGTAAGGTTCTTTGCTCTCTTACAAGTACCAACTTACATTTAAGATCCAACTATACAAAAAGAAGAAAGAAACCTTCTACAGAGAAGTTTGCATAAAACAACCTCCCCCCTCCCCAATAAACCTATCCTGGTGAATTTTAAAAGCAAAACTAATTTCTAGAGGCCATGTCCAACCCTACCATAGAGTTTGAGCAAGGAGAACTCAAGAGTCTTAAGGACCATGACAGTGGTGAGGGGCTGGTAGGGGTGCCAGGTTTCCCTCTTTGGTGGGGGACCTGCTACTCAGCACTCTCAGACCCCTGCCCCATAAAATGCCAGGAAAAAAATTGGCATTGCGTTGATGCCGTAACATTACCTACAATGCAAACCCTGAAATGTTGCTGCATCAGGCAACACTCTAAGATTCACCAGAACCTGTACTGTAAACTATGATTTTATCATAGAGTTTCAGGTGAATCCCAGAGCACTTCCCTGGAAGGGATGCTACATCATCAACGTGATGTTGATTACATTGACCTTGTTCCTCAGACTCTCCCACTGGTTGCCAGTGCTTTGCAGACAACCCTAAACCTGAAAACACAGAATCCTACCAGAATCGTATCTTATACTGGAGACCACAATATTTACTTATTTTTTATCACGTGGCATCTGTGATTTTGCTGCTGCCAATACTTCCCATTAGGATACCGTTCTTTTTGCACTAACCCCCAAATGCAGCTGAGGTATGAATTCATGCATTCAGACTCAATTAAGCTTGACTTTGTAAAACATCTTGCTCTTCCCAGCTCTGTTACTTCTGCTGTTGTCTACTGTATGCCTTAATAATCATGCGCATTGATAGCAAAGGCAGGAACACAAATATCCCCACTGCACCTGAGCACTGCAATAAACACAACAGAGCTTTCTCAGTTTTCATTCGAAAGGCAAGCTCTTCTGATGGCCCTGTAGGCTCTTCTGGGGACCCCTCTGATTTTTTTTTTGGATGGGAATGAAGCACTGCATTGAGACTGGGGATCCAGAATGTGCATACCGAAGCTCTGAACATGCTGCTATGGATTTTACCGAAATGAACAACAGTAGAATCTAATCTTGAATTTCTAAATAACAAACCCTTAAATTTTCATGTTGGCAAGCATAGATTTATATATAACAAACCTATATTAACGGACATTTGGAAAGCCTTATTTTAACATTCTGTGTATATACACACACACACACACACACAACATTTGTACTCCATTCCCTGCTTACTGATAAATGAAAGCATTCGCTATGCCAGAACCCCATGATACCAGTAGTGTGAACAAATGTGACTCCCACTAATCCATGATCTATCGTGCGTTTTCTCCATTGTAACTGCCGTCTGCACACTGGGAGCAAAGACTGTATCTTTAAAATGCCTGTGTTGTTAGAATATTGTAAATCCTGCCAGATTTAATATTAATGCATTAATTCCATTGCAAATCAGTTATTGCAACACTGTGTCACTTGCTATTTAAAATACACTCAGCTATTGATGCAGGTAACAGTCCCACAGCAATTAATCAATTACTTTGATTCTTCTGTTTTAAAATTGGGCCAATAATGCATTTTAGAATAGGTCAATACTGCCTGCTACATGGAATAGTATGTCTAATTTGTTTCAATTCATCATGATCATGTATTTTAGACAAGCATATTTAACATTTCAACCTGCCATTGGGAATTAACAGTACACAATAATCTTCAATTATATTTTTTTTACAGCACACAATATATTTCAAAGGCATGTGTGTGGAACTGCCATGCTATTCACCATTACTTAGTAGCAAGTATACATGAATTGGATGTCTAATTCATGCTTTTTTTCAATGGCAATTGAGCACTGTCCCACATTTTACTTTGTGTCTTATCATAAAGCTATTCCAAATGCTTTGATGACCAGATGAAACCCCGCACCCCCAACAAACACACTATTTTATAAAGGAAATATTGTAATGGGAAGAGGCAGAAGCTCATTGGTAGGACATCTGCTTGTCATGCAGAAGGTTCCAGGCTCAATTCCCAGCATCTCTAGTTAAAAAGATCAGGTTGTAGGTGATGTGATTATTTCTACCTACCGTAAGACCTTGGAAAGCCACTGCCAGTCTTAGGCAACAATGACCTGGATAAACCAATGGTCCGATCTGGTATAAAGCAGCTTCATCTTTCCATGTGTTCAGTGGGAATATTAAGATTCAAAAAAAGATCTCAGCTAGAGCTCAATAATTCAATTGAGAGTGTTAAATTGTCCTGAAGCTCAAATCTCATCTCAGCTAATGGACAGAATTTGTGCTGGAAGACGCATTATGATTGTCACTGACATGTCATCAAAAGCAGAACCCTCGAGATAAGTTTCATGATCATATGCAACATGCCATCCACATAACCCAAGATTTAGTTCTCCGTTTGGGGGATGATCCCACTTCGAGGCTTTGGAAGCCCAACAATGGCCACAGGAATAGGTGGCCTCCTAATGTCATGGCAGCACCACCAGTGGTGAGAAAACCTAGTCATTATGACAGAGGACTGGACAACTTGCTTGGGGTGGGGGTGGCATTTTTAGCAGAATCCCCTTGGTTCTTGTGCTCAAGCTCCTTGACAAGTGGTGTTTGGTGGGGGGGGTTGTTCATTGTATCAGTGAGTGAGGGGCACAATGTTTTCACAGGCACACATTGCCACCTTTGCGGGGATTCCTGCCTGTGATGATTAGCTGCCGAGTGTTAAGGAGAGAGGGCAGATTTTGTTTTCATTGCTGCAAAGTCTCCAAGTGCAATATTTAATTCCACCCCCCTACAAGGTGAACTGTAACCATTCAATCATACTAGGAAGAGTATTGAGGAACATGTGGGACACCATCACCCCTGCTGACCTTAGTGGTCTACTCAGAATTGGACATGCTCCTTTCTTCATAGTCCCATCCCGAGTTCCTACATATGTACCCCTGCCTTCTGTGTAACAAACTATAACCTGTCTCCCCAATACCTAGCTTTTTGTTCCCATTTTTATCTCATCTTGTTGTTGTTCAGTTGCACAGTCGAGTCCGACTCTTCGCGATCCCATGGACAAGATCTCGCCAGGCCCTCCTGTTTTCTGCCGTCCTCTGAAGTTTGCTCAATTTCATGTTCGTTGCGTCTATGACACTGTCCAACCATCTCATCCTTTGCCATCCCCGTCTTCTTTGACCTTCAATCTTTCCCAGCATCAGGGTCTTCTCCAGTGAGTGCTCCCTTCTCATTTGGTGGCCAAAGTATTTGAGCTTCAGTTTCATTATCTGGCCTTCCAGGAAACAGTCAAGGTTGATTTCTTTTAGGATTGACTGATTTGTTCTTCTTGCAGTCCAAGGGACTCTCAAGAGTCTTCTCCAGCACCATAGTTCAAAAGAATCTATTCTTCGGTGCTCAGCCTTCCTTATAGTCCAACTCTCGCAGCCATACATGACTACCGGGAATACCATTGCTTTGACCATGCGGACTTTTGTTGGCAGGGTGATGTATCTACTTTTTATCATGCTGTTTAGGTCATCATGGAATTCAAGGAGACTCTAACTGTAGTTTAGCTCCAAGTAGGGATTTGAGCTGATGCCACCCTTAACTGGGCACAATGCCACTTGTTAACTGTAACTCCACGCTGGCACTAATAGCTTTGCTAGCCTCCTGAAAGGAAAGGGAAAGGGAAAGAGCCAGTTTGGTGTAGTGGTTAGGAGTGTGGACTCTAATCTTGGAGAACTGGGTTTGATTCCCCACTCCCACACATGCAACTGCTGGTGTAACCTTGGGTCAGTCACAGTTCTCACAGAGCTGTTCTCTGAAGGGCAGTTCTAGAAAGAGCTTTCTCAGTCCCACCTACCTCACAGGGTGTCTGTTGTGCGGAGGGGAGGGGAAGGGAAAGGATATTGTAAGCCGCTCTGAGACTCCTTTGGGTAGTGAAGGGCGGGGTATAAATCCAATCTTTTCTTTTTCTTCTCTTAATTTAGGAGGCTTCCCTGACCAAGGATTTCCTTTGAACTGCCACTAAAAAGGTTGCTACTGAATTGAAGCCCTGATCTTTTTTGTAAAAAGGATTTTGTATTAAGAAGAAATGAAGAAAAACACAAACCTCTCTCATAAAATAGATCAAACTCACTCACAGATAAAAACAAAGTATTTTAAAAATTATACAACCTAAGTGTACACCTACACTGCCCAGGTAAGCTGCTACAATTACAAAACTGAATGAAAATCAAGACCCGAATTAGATGGACTTTCTGAAACGCTTTGAACCATGGGCTAGGAAAACAAACAAAAAACTTGCCTTCTCTCTGGACACAGCTTTCATATGGTCAATTGAACACCAGTAAGCCCTTTACAACTGGAGGTCCGTCTTCTGCCATTTGTTAAGTGGCTAATTATAAAGGTTCATAAATGGATTGACATGAGGGAAGGGGGAGGCTGCAATTCTGTCAAGGGCCCCAGGAGGAACAAGTGCCATTTGTAAACACGGAGCACAAATTAAACAATGGCTGGAGTAAACTGCTGGGAACTGGTGGCTAAGGGAGAGGGGAGGAAATCCTCTTCCTCACACATGGAGAGAGAACCTGCTGCAAATGAGCTCTTTTTATGTATGTCAACACAGCCTTTATGTAACTCTTCATGAATACCAAATCTGTTGTTAAGGTAATGCTCTTAGACCAGACTAGATGCTAACAAGCTAAATAAAGTGTCTCCTATTTATTTGATCTCTGCAGCTGTGATTTCCAGTTTTTCTTCCGCGCCATGACAGTATCAATAAAGATGCCTGATGCCTTCTATGGAGGTTGCAGGGCTTTCCAAATTAGAAGGCATTAAGGAATACACGACGACGTACAACCAGAACATGAGGAGTGTTTTACTGAAAGGACAAATGGAAGTTGTCTCTTAACAAATCAGCGGCCTCACCCACCGTGATTGGGCTCCTTCCTTGGAAGAGCTGAATATTAACTTCAGCCCGTTGCTAGAGACAAAGACACCACAGCCAAGATGAATGCATGGCAAATCAAACTTGCTCCCCCTCCCTCCCCCGGTCAGGCTGCATCTTCTAATGAAATTGAATGGGGAAGCAGGAAAAAAAATAATCTCTTCTTTTTACGACACTGTTTTTAACCAAAGTCACTGATACACTCTCCGAACACTGTGCAGATCGTTATGGAAGTCATTTGCAAATATGTACAATGCGTTTCCCAAATGGGAAAATTCAACCCCTTCTAATGTTTTCGTGAAAAATGAATTAACAGAGCTTTAGGTATGATAAAAGAGATAAACAGTGTACTCTGTTATCATGCAGATATTAAAAGGCATGTTCATCTTTTTCAGAAACTGAGCTCTCTCTCTCTCTCTTTTTTACAGTGGAAGCAAGCAATTGTCTTTATTTGTGGAATTATCTCCATTCATCACATTTCGCTTCCATTGTTGTTATTTTATCTTTGGTTTTATTGTTATTTTATCTTTGGTTTTAGCCAGGGACATTTTTAATTATGATTGTAAGCCCCCTTGAATCGAGAGGAAAGGCAAGATATAAATGTTTTAATTAATCATCAACATCATCATAAAAAGGTGGAGAACGTGTGGGTAGAGAAAGCCCCCAAGGCAGATGCTCTGTATGCCAGAGCTCCACCACGGAGGATCCTTCTCAATGAATGAAGCCCGCGTCGTCCAGTGTTAGAGGTGCAGTGGCTTTGCCTTCACTGCTGTAGAAGTAGTCATTTATATAGGAGAAAATAAAGGGATATACACCTAGATGCTCTAAAGCTGATTTCTGCTTCTTGTAGTTTCAGCTGTTGTGAGTGAGATCTGTTCTCAGTGGTGAGAATGTTGGTAATTGCCAAATACATGTATGGACAGAGAGAGACAGAGACGGATACCTATCAAACTAGTGGAACACATGTGGAACAGCTAGGGTTGCATGAATAATTTTTCACAGCAAAGTTCTTGATGATCAACTGTTTGGTTGGAAAATGGATAAAGGAGCAATTCCCCATCCCCCACCCCTGACAATTCCAGCTTTTTGGGCATGCATAACTCCAAGGCTGGATAGAAGTGGAGGACTGCATGAACATCAACTAGCTGTGCATCCAGCTAGTGATATGCATTCTGAAGCTTGCATCTACACGTGTGTAGCCCCTAGTTGTATCAAGATGATAGATAACGCCTGCAATCTTAAGAACACTTTCCTGGGAGTAAGCCCCATTGAATAAAATGGGTCTTGCTTCAGAGCAGACCTGTTTAGGCTTGCTCACTAGATCGTTTTCAGATAGGGTCCCTTCAGGGCCGGCCCCAGCTTATTTTGCACCCTAGGTGAGGATCCCTGCTGGTGCCCCACCCCCGTGCGCCCACCAATTTAAAAAAATAAATGCATTTTAGGAAGAATGAAAAACACAAGATTTGAAATTGTTAATTTTTTTTTTTTTAATTGTGAGAAAAAGACAGAAAAACACAAATCACAGACTGGGATACTGGGGACAAAAGGGGGGAGGGGTTACTGCCATAGGGTGAGTCCCCTTCAAAATTTTCAGTTTTCTCCAGGGGAACTGATCTCTCATGTCTGAATAAGCTCTCAAAAACAAACACTAAAACATCTCCACTTTGGGGGCCGTTATTTCATATTTACTCCCCTCCCCCCAACCCCTCATGCATGGGAAATAAGCCATCAAGTGCTTTCTCCTGGTTTTTATTTCTTCTCTCTCTCTCAGCCAGTTATTTTTACAAAAGCCTCCCCCCCGCCCCGCCCCCCCGCAATGAAAACTCATCAGCAGAACTTCCCTTCCCTGTGGGCTGGCTAGTGGCTGGCTGGGGCGGGCTGCCTGCAACTGCGAGGGAAGGGAATCAGCGTTGATCACTCGCTCACGCTGACTCTGGCTGGCTGGCTTGCTTGCTCAGAGGGGCTCCAGTGGGTGTGCCGCATGTGAGTTGGGGTGGGTAGGACTCGGGACTGTGCCTAAATAAACCCCCTCCGAGCGCTCCGAAAGTGAAAGCAAAACTGGAGAGCGCTACTGCGCAAGCCACAGTGAAGGAGTTTGGAATGAAGATGGAGAAAGAGGCAGAGATAGCGGCTGGGGTCAGGGGCTTTTGGCGGGGGCAGGGGGCTTTTGGTGGGAGGGCGGGTACAGTGCGGTGCCCTGATGATCAGCCTGCTCTAGGCGGACGTCTAGTTCGCCTAGTGAGCAGGCCGGCCCTGGATCCCTTCATGCATCCTGATTTGCAACCTTCTACAGGAAGACACAACTGTTTTGATGATTCCACCCCATAATTCTTTCCTTCTCTTAGCTTTCCCAGGACAACTGGTAACTGCATCGTGTCCGATCACAAGACTTTGAAATCCTGCAGCGACAAGAAAGCTTTTGGTAAGTGTGTGAATGATTATAACTATTGAAGTTTTGAAATTCAAGTTGATATTGGAAGAAAAACCTCTGAATGAATTTTAAAGGGTCTTTAAGAATACTAGGGTTGCCAGATCCTACCTGGCTGCTGGCGGGGGGACTCCCAATCCTTCCTGGGTTTCTCCTTGGGCCTCAGAACCATAGAATTTTCTTCTTGGGTCTTCTTCTTGGTCCTCAAAACCATAGAGTTTTGCCCAAAAACTAGAGCATCACCCCCAACGTCAGAAATTTGATGATGTCACTCCCGAGTGACATCATCGCACTGGCACTGGCAGTGCTGGATGGGGGCTTGTCACGGTGGGGCTTCCCCTGTGCGCCAGCTGGGCCACAGCAGATTGGAGCATCCCCTGGCCCCACTGGGGGAATGGCAGCCATAAGTAAAACTATGCCATACTTTTTTTAAAGTGTAGAAAAACCCTGTTCCAGTTGGCAGGCAAAAACAACAGAAGGTAGGGTAATGACAGGGAAAGCCCACAGAATAAAAAAAGCAAGAGTTACAGAAAATGAAGGGTGCACAAAGTTTTCATTTTCATTTCTTGTTCATTATTGTCCTCATGCGTTTTTGTTATTAATCCCATGTATTTCTTTAATTTTTTTCTTTCTATTTGCATTGATTTCATTGGGAAGCACACTTCTGGCCATACTGTTCTTATTCTCTCTCCAGCTGAGATGAAATTGTCCCATGCCCTGAAGATCCAAGCTGCTGCACAACCAAAGGAAAAAGCAACCCTATGTTTATAGGGAAATAAAAGCAAAACATGACTCCAGCTGGGATGAAATTTTATGAAATTTCTCCAACAGATATAAGGAAGATAGGAGAAAGCACCCACAGAAATTCATACAGGCTAAGGGAGATATTTGCTATCCTCACAGAGCAAGTAGAAGGATAGAGCAAACACAGGCAGATATCTCAAAACCCAATACCCCGCTTCTTTATGTGCACTGCAAATAACTGTAGTAACACATACAGTGAAGACTATATGCAGACACTATACAGCTGCCAGTACTCTCTCACATACCAATACTCACTCAGATCAAAGCAAGCAATTGCTAATAGCAAAGCAAGAATCAGAACTGGAACCTGTAAGTGCCTATTCCCTATGAAATAAATGTTCTGGTATGGGTTGGGAAGTGGCACTATCCTGATGTCTCATATGGAATCCAGAGTTTTCCCACAAATCACTGAGACGTGATTGGTGGAATGCTGTGTGCAGACATCACTGCAATCTGAACTGGCAGCAAAATCTGCTACTTCTTCAGGTTGGAACACTCCTGTCATTTACATATTTTGCTGACTCGCTCTTTCCAAACCACTCTCAGGGTGATTTCCCACAAGCGCTGCTCCACGCTCACTCTCCTCTTTACCCCAATGGTACATGGCAATTTCACACAAGCTGCTGCGCGGCCGCATTTGGCCCCGCAGCTCCGCACGATTTTCCCCGCCTCTACTCAGTCTTCAAAAAACAGGATTGAGTACACGCGGGGGAAATCGCACGAAGCTGTGGGGCAAAATGTGGCTGCACAGCAGCTTGTGTGAAATTGACACGTACCATTGGGTAAAGAGAAGAGTGAGCGCGGAGCAGCGCTTGTGGGAAATCATCCTTGGTGTCCTCCTTTCTGCCACAACCTCATGACATTTAATAAGGTTCCCTTGCTCGAAAGCCAGTCGAGTCTAACTCTTGCGGTGCTCATCTCCGTTTCAAAGCCGAAGAGCCAGCGCTGTCTGAAGATGTTTCCATGGTCATGTGGCCGGCATGACTAAACACCAAGGTGCACGGAACGCTGTTACCTTCCCACCAAAGTGGTACCTATTTATCTACTTGCAATTTCTTGCTTTTGAACTGCTAGGTTGGCAGGAGCTGGAACTAGAGACAGGAGCTCACTCCGTCATGCAGCACACTCGGGTCTCGAACTGCTGAACTACTGACCTTCTACAGCCTGCAGTTCAGCGTCTTAACCACTTGAGCCACCGCAGCTCCATTCATGACATTTAGAAAAGCATAAAAGGTAGATTTTAGAATTTACGATGAAGATTTCCTGAGATTACAGATTGTTATTTTATTTAGCCATTGAATGTGGTATAATATGGACAATAATGAAAATTGTTTGTTTCATTAGTTTATGGCTGAGTTCACATTATTAGATGCTCTTCCTCTTGGATGGGTTCCTGTGGCATGTTTTTCTTTTCTTGCACAGTGCTCCTTTGACTTGGATTGGTTTCTTACGTATCAAGAAGATACAACATTCCTCTCAGCGAATACACAGTCACTGAAATCTCCTTGCATTTTTATTTGTGTTATACTAAAAATATCCTACTGCTTTCAGTTTATACAAGTGGGAGAGATGCAAAGATTCATGGGGGGGCTCTAATATTCCCCTGTATCCCCACCCCAGTATTCCCTCTTTCCTTCCCTGGCAGCCCCCTTAGACATTCTCTTTTTCCTGCTTCTTTTGCTCTCTCCCCCACCAGCCAACCTACCTTTATCTACCTCTCTTTTAGCTCCCCCCCCAGCAGCCTCGTCCCAAGAAAAGTCTGTCTAAATTGTGCAGTGGCCACCACTGCTGGTGTGGACCTGGCCAAATTGCATGGTGGCCACCACTGGACTGGGCCTGGTCATGTTTTCTGGGTAGTAAGTCTAGGGTTACCAAATCCAGGTAGTAAGTCTAGGGTTACCAAATCCAGGTTGGTAAAATCCTAGAGATTTGTGGCTGGAGCCTGGGGAAGGCAAGATTTGGGGAGGGGAGGGACCTCAGTGGAGTATAATGTCATTGCCTCCACCTTCCAAAGCAGCCATTTTCTCCAGTGGAATTAATCTATTTGGTTTGGAGATCAGTTGGCAACCCTGAATGTGTCCCTGGAAGTCACCTTTTGGGCCTATCCCCAGCAGGTCATTAGGAGACATGACAGGGACATGACCTTTTCCAAGGCTTTTTTGGCCTGCAAATCCACCCATCCCTCCTGAGCTCAGAGGTCATTTCGGGGGGGGAACGCGGGGAACGCAGTTCCCCTGGGTGAGGTGCAGGGGGCGGGGCACATGACGAAGCCCCGCCCCCTGCTTCCGGCCGCCCCACTTCCAGCCCTCATTCAGCCAGGAGGAGGCAGGAGAGGAGGGAGGGTAAGTGCCCCTGATGTCAGGGGGTGTGGCATATGCTAATGAGTTATGCTAATGAGTTCCCCTAGCTCTTTTTCTACGAAATGACCCCTGCCTGAGCTAAGACAAAAACGTGTGAGCCGGAGGCTAAAAAACTGTGAGCTAGTTCACACTAACTCAGCTTAGAGAAAACACTGGATGTGATGTCACCTTAGGACTTCCATTTCTCCTACACTCTATGGTATACTATAGCTCAGGAGCATCAAACATAAGGCCCAGGGGCTGGAACCGGCCCGTCCACAGCTGTTATGCAGCCCGCAAGTAACTGGTGCAAGGAAGGGAACAGGAAGGGAGGGGGAGTTGGTGGAGCCATTCCAATTGTGGCTTAAGCACGGCGGAACAACCTCATCTGCAGCAGTCAAGCAGTGTGCCCAGTACTGCACCGTTGGCTCTCCAGTCTGCCCATGCGGGTTTTCCTCTGCACCCCCTCCCTGCCCATGGAGCCTTGCAGTGAGGATACAACAACTTGAAGCTTACGAGCTGCTGTCCTTTATACAGTTTATATCTCTGGTACCTGGCATTACATTTTATGGCACACATGGCCCAGCCCAACAGAGTGACATTTATGTCAAATCTGGCCCTTGTAACAAATGAGTTTGATACCTCTGCTATAGCTTCTTACTGGAAGGACAAGGGTGGTATACCATAGAGTCTGCCTTCCAAGGCTGCCATTTCGTCCATGGGAACTGATCTTTGTAGCTTGGAGGTCAGTTGGAATTCCAGGGGGACTCCAAGCACCACCTTGAAGTAGGTAGCCTTAGAGCTGAAGCCTTCAGAATTTCTTAGTACATTCATAACAGACTGATGGGTAAGAGGAATTTCCTTTAGGGTGTCTCATGACCATCACATATTAAGTTAGAAAGGTAGCAAGGGCAGGAAAGATCCTTGGCCTGAATCCAAGGAGAGATGCTTCCAGTCAGGGGAGAGAACACTGAGCAAACACTTGACTCAGCATATTTCAGCTTCATAAGACCAGCCTTTAATAGAACTATAAATTCATCCACCTTCTGAGTGTACACTTGGCACATCCAATGAGGTAAATGCTGACTCATGGACATTTATGTAGGAATAAATATTGTTCGTCTCTAATGTGCCTGGGATCCTGTGTTTTATTTTGATGCTATGGACTAACACAGCTCCCCATCTGGAGTTCGCAAGCTGGTTCCGAGGCATTTTCAAGATTATGAGTAAAGAATCAGGCTGACATGTAGGGAGCTAGTAAATGTAGAATACAATCGCAAACAGAGTTACGTCTTTCTCAGCCTATCAAAATCAGTAGATTTAGAAGGGTCTAGCTCTTCTTAGGTTTGCATTGTTAGATAAGGGTATATAAAACAAGCAAATACAGTAATTTGTTCATGACAGATGGTTGAAATACCACAGTGTTAAAATAAAGCTGATCTAAGGCTGTGATCATACACACAATTAGACCCACCATAGGTGTGAATGCCAGGCAGATTTAAAGGGCGTGATCAGACAACAACATCTGGGAAGCGCCCTGCAGCTGTCGGCAACCCATTATGCTCCACCGCAGAAGTGGAGTTAAAAGACATGGGGGAAATCTGGTAGAAAACGGGTTGCGACAGGCCACGGACAGACTTTTCTGTCTGATCACTCCAGCGCACTCTCATGGCATCGGGATGGTCTGATCAGGCCATCCCGACTCCGTGCTGTTGTTTCCCCCCCCCACTTCTCAGTATGCACATCATCGCAAACTCCATAGGAAGCCCTCAGTGCGGAGATGTGATTAATTGATTCCTCATTTAAGTGCATTGGAAACAAACAGCAAACAAACAAACAAACCAGACTCACCCACAGTTGCGTCTGATCACACAGTAGTGGGCTGTGCCTGCAGCTTCCAAGGCCTGTGTGATTGTGCAACTGCGGGTCACATTCCATTCCTCTGGGGGCAATAGCCCCCCCCCCCCCCCCCCGGGGTTTTTCTGGCTTATGTGACCGCAACCTAAGCGATTTCTCATTGCAGGTGGTGGCGTACTATCTGACTAAATCCAATGATCTTGATTTAACTAGATTAAACTGTTAAAGTGCTTTGTTAGGCCAGATCTTTTCTCTCTCTCACTGTTTGATTGTACCTCTTATTCCTAGCCCTTCTCCAAATGCCAATACAGATAGTACAAAGTGCATTTGGAGTCAGGTAACAGTTTCTGTTATAACTAGCAACGCAAACTGGGAGGAATGTATGCAATCTGGTTGAAACTAGTTTGAATTGTAAAAGCCTGTGGGGGGGAAATAAGCAATTACAGCAGATGTTGATCTCATAGTGGAGTATCCCAGCATTTAACTGCGACATTAAAATAATATATTTCAGGATAGTTCCTATATAGCCCCAACTGTGTTCCATGGGACAATGCTGGTTTAAAACGCACAGAGGTCTTGGCTTCCGGTCGAGCTAAGATGGAGGACTAACGCATTTTGCGATCGTGCAAAGTGGGCGACAGCCACTTTTGACAGATTGGGCAGTTTACAGCCCAATGCATTGCTCCCCAGCGAGGCGGGGGGGGACAAGCAGGCAGCAGCGCCCAAGAGGGAGTGTGAGATTGGCGTGATTGAGTTTCGGAAGAAGCTGAATCAGGCTTTGATCTCCTCCCACGAAGAGGGCAAGTGCCGAGCAACTCTCCAGCGGCCGTTCGAGCCGGAATACCGGCATAAATCTTTCATCAGCCGACCTCTTGAAGAAGGGCAACAACAGTGAGTGAAAAGAAGCAATGTGAAACCCGATTTAATCGTGCTAGATAACAATAAACGTGCCGCTTACCTGAACTGAGATAAGAAATATTTTGGAACAAGCGGTTGAGCGGATAAAAAATAGACATTCCCAGAGATCTGATTCCGGAAGAAAAAAAAGTTGATTGAAGGCTTTTAAATTGTAAAAACGTATTTTGTTTATCATTCCTGCGGTGGGGACTGAGATGTGTGCGCAGTTGAAAAATCGAAACTGACGAAATACATCGTGGGACGAACAGGCTAGTGTAACGAAAGAAGAGTTCCGAGTTGGTTGAGCAGGAAGTAGAAATCCTAGACGGGCAGCGAACAACAGAAAGAAAATCGGACTCTTTAAAATGCAGGACCGGATGTGAGTATATGTGAGTAGACGGGACCTGCAGAGTTGCAAACTGACCTACTGACCTACTCTACACTAAATTACCATAGAGAAGTTGCGCCCGACATTTTGAGGAGGACTTCAACATAAATTACTTTTTAAACATCTTTCTGAGTGCTTTTGAAGAGCGCAAACAGAGTGACACAGCTGATTTACAGCTTACCATTTAGGGAAGACTGTTTATTTGTGAATTTGCGCACAGTATTGAATTTGCCAAAACGGAGACCAGAAGGGGAAAGAAAAGATCTGATTCAGACCCTGCAGTTGAACCAGTCGTGAGATCAAGGACAGGTTCTACATCAACCCCCAAAATGTCAAGGG
>NW_015164780.1:107850-108043 GCF_001447785.1 Gekko japonicus
GGACTCAGATTGTAAAACAACTGGAAGTGCAAATGGAAAAGCAACTGGAGGTCCAAATGGCAAAGCAAACTCAAATTCACCTGAAACAACTTGAGGAAGTCCAGGAAAAAAATATAACAGCAATAAAGGAACTGGTTACATCAGAAATAACTTCAATCAAGCAAGAAATGGAAGGAGTCAAAAAAGAGATGCA
>NW_015164780.1:110700-114599 GCF_001447785.1 Gekko japonicus
ATTCCTGGTAAGTCCTCCTCTGTAGGAGGTTCTTTTTTGCAGCGGGTTTTCCGGCTTTAGGGACGGATCGGGGACGGGTGCGCACCGCTTCCTAGATGTTGCGGTGAGATTGCGCCTGTTTGCTGTGCCCGTCCCTCTCCCGGGCCAAAACCTCCCGTGTGACCGGGACTACAGAATCAGGGCTGGAAGCCATGCAGGCCATGTAGTCCAACCCCCTGCTCAATGCAGGATGAAGTGTTTGTCCAGCTGCTGCTTAAAGACTGCCGATGAGACTACAGAAATCGTTCAAGAACAGGCCAGGACAATCCTGGGCCTAATGGACAAGACAGAGTTTTCGTCAGGTATTGTTACATTGTCTTTTTCAAGCCACGGTATCTGCCCCGAAATTTTCAGTGTCAATCAATAAACCATTAAATTACAGGAAACCGGTGCTTGTTGTTGCTCTGTTATGCAACAGGCATGGAAAGCACCCAAATTTTTCTTAAAGAGATCCTTTCCGGAATGGCTTGCATGCATTCCACATTTCTCCTTCTTCCACTAAACAATGTGTATGAGCATTATTCAATATCAAGGATTCAGAGGTTATTAGCCTTATAGGATAATCCTTGCTACATGGAATTCCAGGTTGTTTGAGTCACTGGTATGGCACTGTGTCTATTCTACCTAAGTATCTATTCCACAAAAACTAAGCTAGCTCCTGAGAAACTGAATGGTGCAAAAGCAGAGAGGGAGGCAAACACAGTCTATAGTCAGCAAAATTGAGTCTCCAGATTGCTCAGACCAGTAAGGAACTCTGATCTGGAAGTATTTATATGGGCCAAAGAATATCACCCATCCTATTGCCCTGACCTGGATAGCCCAGGCTAGTCCAATCCCACCAAATCTCAGAAGCAATGCAAGGGTCAGCCCTGGTCAGTATTTGCAAGCAAGACCACCCAGGAATACCAGGGTCATGACACAGAGGCAGGCAATGGCAAACCACCTCTGAACGTTTCCTGCCCTGAAAACCCCATGGGTTTGCCATGTCAGCTGTGACTTGATGGCAATTTTTTTTTTAAAGAAAAAGGAGGCTTTCTTGGCTGCAGAGGCTGTCCCCTCCCAATAATCCCCTTCTTTGGTCAGAGCACGGGGGTGGTGCAGAGCCTGAATCCCCCACCTATTCATGTCTTACTGAAGGCTCAAGACCATTTCTACTTTCTGGAGCAAATAAGTCTGATATTGTTAACATGCTCTGGGAGACATGCTCTGTCCTGGGAGAAAAGAGACAATTAAAACCCCTTCATTTTATCATGGGATCTTGGAAGCCTTTGCATTTGCTTCAGCCTTTCCTGTTTCACAAAACAACAACAACAAAACAAATTGAAGGCGTCAAGAGTTTGTTACCCCAAGCAAACTAACCCCTGTTTAAAATGGTAAATTAACCCTCTTCTTTCAAACTAGACCTTCAGTCTGTCACCGTATGGACTGTGCACCTGTCTGTGAAGCAGCTAGTATTTATATTTCTAGTCTCTGGGCACCTATCAATAAACCTGAATATTAGGTGTCTTTGCTTCAGCCTCTCCTGTTTCACAAAACAACAACAACAACAACAAATCAGGGGTTGAAGGCATCAAGAGGTTGTTACCCCAAGCAAACTAACCCCTGTTTAAAATGTTAAATTAACCCTCAAACTGGACCTTCAGTCTGTCACCGTATGGACTGTGCACGTGTCTGTGAAGCAGCTAGTATTTATATTTCTAGTCTCTGGGCACCTATCAATAAACCTGAATATTAGGTGTATCTGTACCTACAGCGCCGATGGTTTGAGTGTCCTCAGCTCTTAGAAGAACGACCACTAAGCCCACTATTGGGTTTAAACAATTAACTAAAATAAAATACGTCCTTCAAATTATTGAGCATTAATCGTAGCTCCCAAGCGTATTGCCTTCAATACCTATTGACGGCTTAATGAAGAAAATTGCCTACCAAGGCTTCTCAAATCTTATCTGATGACCACCATGCATGTGGTCCAGTAGATCATAGCTCAGATGGCTTTAACAGAGCATTAGACAAATCATGAAGGATGTAGAACACCGTTCAGTTTTGTGTGCATGCACACTTCTTCAGATACATTGAAATGGAAGTTACCATGCCATACATATAGCTAGATGGTGAGAAACCAATTAGCATACAACATAATGAAGATGTTTTGTCAGAGGTGAGGACCAAACAGGAATCACAAGCTAAGTTTATATGGTCACCATTTGTTTGAATTTAATTCTGGGGGGGGGGGGACATGGCGAAGCAAATAAATCTATCAAAATTGGAGATAGATGTGTAAATGTATCCTTCTTAATTGTGGAATGCTGAGGGTAATTAACTGAGACCCTGTTGTTATACTCCATCCACCTCCTCTCAAGCTTGGCGGTAACTAAAAGCATCCTTTTCTTTAAGGTGGGGTGATTGGTTGTGCAGTGTTATGTCTCCTCTGTCACCAGACCAGGGAAATACATTCCAGTCTACCATTCTACATGACATCAAACCAACACAGTTACCCACCTGAATCATGTCGGATGTGTCTAGGGCTGCCAAGCCGCGGCGGGGGATCCGCACGTCTTCACAGGATCCCTGCTGCGAGGGACAGCGATAGGTGTTGCATCGCTGTCGCCAGGATGTGACGCTACGCGTCGCTCTGGCAACGGGGCTGTTTGGAGTCCTGTTGCCAGAGTGACGCATAGCGTCACATCCTAGCGACGGCGGTGCAATGCCTATCCCTCTCCCCCGCGGCAGGGATCCTGTGAAGACGTGCAGATCCCCCGCCGTGGCTTGGCAGCTCTAGATGTGTCACTCATTGGCTTATGGCAAGAGGAACATTAACATTTCAAGCAAGTATGTCACTGTGTGTTATTATTATTTAGTTTATAATAAAATATGGTAGAAGGTAGTGGTAATGTAACATAATCCCCAACCCCCTGATTCAATTCTAACTTTTGCCATAAGCTCAGGGGCCTGTATTCTTTCCATGTGCATACTGGGTTTTATGCAAACAGAATGCATTTATGCTTCCTCCAGAAGAGGGTTACACTAAGAAAACTTTATCATGTCCATATCTCTTTGGTTATATGCTTGTGTAAGGTGTAGCACCTTGTGATCGTGTTGAGGAAGTGTTAATATGACAGTCACCATGTACTAGGAGAGTCTCCTGTACAACAGTTGGTTTCTTCAGTTACTGGAGGCTTGCTTAGAGGAACCAGGATTTGTTCGTGGTCCTGTCCTCTTCAAGGAGAGGAAGAAAGGTGACAGAAATCATAACAAAGATAGTTAAATGCATTAGTGATTATATTTTACTGTGAGTGTCTTTCTGTGTCTTATCCGTTGCATTAAATTAAGTTCAGTGAGAAATTGCCCCAACCCACTGGGGATTTATTTACGTTTCTTTGTGCTGACTCCTGTTCCGTCCAATAAATTTCTACTTTTGTCTGGCCTATGGCTGTTTGCCCCGACCTGGATGGCCCGGGCTAGCTTGATCTCATCAGATATCAGAGGCTAAACAGCATTGGCCCTGGTTAGAGTTTGGATGGGAGACCATCAGGGAGTCCAAGGTTGCTACGCAGAGGCAGGCACTGGCAAACTACCTCTGAATGTCTCTTGCCTTGGAACCCCTCTGGGGTTGCCATAAGTCAACTGTGACTTGATGGCACTTTACACACACACAGCTATTTAGGTACGGTACATGGCTCAGCAAAGGATCCTGCAGAAGCTGGAACAAAACCAAGAGAGGGAGAAAAGCCAAGGTATTTCCCCTTCTTTAGGTTGAAACCTTAGGGGTAGTAGCTGCCCTTCCCCTCAGTCATGGCAACTGCTTTGAGAGGAGACACTGTTAATTAAGCTATGCCCTTGAAGGAAGTCGTTACAATGAC
>NW_015164781.1:0-2721 GCF_001447785.1 Gekko japonicus
TGGCTTTTAATATAGCTAAAGACATAACATGGGGGGCCACAGGGAGCCAAAGGGCAAATCTCAGCTGAAAGGGGACCACAAGTGATTAGAGCAGGTGCACAGGAGAGTCAATACACAAGCCAAGTCAGTTGCAGACTTGGGGGGGGGGGGTCAGGAAATCTTCCCCAAATGGGGATGGAACCAGAGTGCGGCAGGGTCAGTAAATGGTCACAGAACGAAGAGAGGTGGAAGAGGAAGAAGGAAGCTGACAAGCAGAATCTGGAATGAGACTAGGCATCTGTGCAAGTAAGATCCGATTCCAGCTGTTCCCCACACCAAGACCTGCAATGGACCTGAAAGCCTCTATAACCAGGCTCAGGTAGGGTGAAGCGATGCTGGCACCTGGGAAGACAATACAGCCCACTTTCTCTTTATACATCCGCCTCAGGATGTTCGTGACAGTGGAAATTCAGAGGCCACCAGGGTTCCCCAACCTTTTTGAGTCTGCAGGCACCTTTGGAACTCTCGCACGGTGTAGAGGGCACAGCCACAAAATGGCTACCCCAAAATGGCTGTTTACCTTCAGTCCCACAGTGAAGAGTCTTGTGCTGCGGTGGCAGCTTCTGCCGAAACAACTTTTTAAAAAAAACCTGCACAGACAATCAAATCTCCACTGTCCAGTCAGAAACCTTGCTGGGTAAAAGCCCCACCTGGTCCTGGCCCCTTTTTAAAAACACTTGGCGGGTGCCAGGAAACGTGTCAGCAGGCATTGCTTTGGGGGCCCATGATCTAGAGATGTTCTACCTCCTGCCCTATAATGTGCATATGTGATAACTTCCTCACATTTCACTCCATCCAGGGCTTCAAGATTTAAGCCATACAGGATATACCTGATCCTGTAATTGCAAAACTTGTATTGTTTAGTAATCATTGTGATCTTTGTTATTACAGGTATATCCCACCTTTCAGAAAGTCAATGAGGCTTACTTCAGGTTCCCAAAGTGTCATCCCAGAAGTACTTCACTTCAGCAAAGTTGCCGAGTATTGCAGGCATACCCTGGGACCAGTTTTCAACTTTACTACTGTCATAAATGACATCCAAGAATTGGCATGTATTTTTAGAGGAGCTGCCTGAGGTTTTGGCTCCAGTTTGTTTGAATATGCCCTCGATATATTTTCCGTGACTTGATTGCCTCCCATGGTGACCTGGCACTCCCGCCTCTGAAGGGTTCCTGTCAGGATGACCTTCATTGTTACCTTCAGCTCACATCTGTTTTCATCTATATGGGCAAGGCTATGAAAATAATCTTCATGGCTTCCCTTCAGCCATTTCTAAGGTTATACAATGTCAAACAAAGGCTGTTTCCTAGAACTACCCTATCCCAAATTACTGAGAAACCAAATCACAGCAATCTCTACCCCACCCAGTCCTTGTGACAGCTGTTTCTATTAGGTTTTGTACCAGAACCAACTCTTCAGCTCTGTCCCACAAAGCATTCACACTTCATCATATGGATACGCTATCAGCTGCAGTCACTGAAGTCTCATACCAAACACAAAGGGGGGGGGGATGGGAAGTGGGCACCCGTGACTATTCAATATGTGACCAGATTCCTACACAGAAAATAGAATCAGGGTTACCAGGCTGAAATCTGGAGGTCGCCCTGTACCTTTAAATTAGTTGCTGGATTGCACACAATACAGCTTTGCCCAGAATTGCTTTTGTTAAACTATGTTGAACCTTGTCCTAAAAAATACTAGATTTCTTATTTCAACACCACTGCAACAATAGAATTTGCAAAAGTCTGGAAGAACACAAAGCCTCCAACACGAAGAATTCTTTGTTGAGAAAGTCAAGTATTTTTATTTGCATGTTAGATCATCTGAATTGCTGAAAAATAAGAGATTTATCTTGGATCGATGTTACAGGGAGAAATATTATTTGTCAAATGGAACAGTTATAAATGTTGTACATATCTGCATCTCTGTCTTTTATGAATATTTGTAAAGTTATATTATGAAAATAAAAATAAATCAATTGCTGCATTGGGAAGCGATGACGATATAGTCAAATTTCTTAATAAATTCTGATTTAGCAGGTTAATGCTGGAGTTTCCTTTCGAATGATGGTGACTTCCAGATCAGTGGCAGAGCATCCTGGGGGACTGAAAGGCTCTCCCATTGATTCCTCTGTGTTTCTGTTTTTTGTTTGATTTTGTGTCCCGTCTTATTTTAACTCTGATGTTTCTCCAAAGAGCTTATAGCAGCATACTGTGCGGTCATTTGGGCTGAAGAAGTCACTGGTCCAAGGTAGGGTTGCCAGGTCCCCCCTGGTCACCAGCAGGAGATGGGGGCAGGGTTGTCAGATCCAGGTTGGGAAACTCTTGGAGATTTGGGGATGGAGCCTGAGGACAGGGGGGCCTCAGTGGGGTGCAGTGCCATAGAGTCCACCCTCCAAAGCATCCCCTTTCTCCAGGGGAACTGATCTCTGTAGTCTGGAGATGAGCTGTAATTCTGGGGGGAGCCCCAGTTTCCACCTGGAGGCTGATATCCTTAGTCCAAGGCAACCCAGTAGGCTTCATGGCTGAGAAGGGATTTGACCTGGGCTCTTTCAAGACCTAGGGCTGAATTACACACTACATTTGACACAACAGTTGTGGGGCACAGGTGAATTCCCCATGATAACTCAGTTCTCAAGTGGGCAGGGCAGGGCCCCCATTCAGATCATGACCATGGTCAGCA